>NC_056745.1:307521641-307754141 GCF_019279795.1 Protopterus annectens | reverse complement strand
CATGCTAAAATGGCTGATAAATCAACCTTGACAGAGGAATAAGAAAGGCCATAAACTAGTAAGTCACACAAATATTATAAAACTAGAGAACAACTAGCCCTGAAAGAGTGCTGGTTATTTTGTTGGCACCAACTAGAAAACCTTTTCCATCTACTGATATTTGATTTGTAGTAGCAGGTTTCTTGCCTCAAGCAGGTGCCTAAAAGGAATTAAGATTCTATCATTCAGGCAGTCAACTGAAGTTGAATGATGTTGGGGTGTATCAAACTTCCCTGTTATTGTGTGACTAGATCCAGTCTGTGAGGAAGCTTGTGGTAACTGTACCTGGTCATTTCAAAAAGAAGGAAGAATGATGGTTGCCTGGGCCAGAAAGAAGTAACTGCAATGATCTTGAGGGACTCCTTCTGAATCTTCAGAAGTACCCTGTATATTAGTGGAAAGGGTCAAAAAATATACACAAACATTTATGTCTAAGGAACAAAAAAGACATCTGTCTTCCAGGCCTTCTTCCATGGAGTCCTGAAACTGAAACTTGCCAGTTAATAGTTCAGAGAAGACACAAATAGGTCTACTTGAGGAACTCTGTAGAAATGGATCAAATCTTTGAAGAGTCCCTGATCTAAATTCCATTCATGAGTTACCGCCTGGCTCTGATCAACTTGTCTACCACAAAATTGTGCTCTGACAGAATGTAGGATGCCTGTAGAGTGAGGTAATGTTGTGAATCTATATCCCAAGCTAACATGGCTAGTTAGCAAAGCGAGTACAACCTGGTTCCCTCCTTTATCAGGGCAAGCATCTCTTTGCTATCTCTGGGATTGCATTTGTCCTTGGTGCTCCACACACCCTCCACTTTTAGCCCTTCTGAAACTGCTCCCTAAGCAAAGTCCAAGGCGACTGTGGTATCTGACTAGTTGGGAACAGAGGGGGGGAAGGGGAGACCTGTATTTAAGGATATCTGTTTCCACCAAAAATATTTCTTTTCTAACAAACCATAGTACTGGGATTTGAAAAGACAAAGGGCGTTGGTGCTGGAACCACAGAACCTTTGGATTCCACTGTATCTTTCTCATGTGGAGTCTTGCCAGGGGCATCATGAGAATCATAGAAACCATAAGACCCAAAATCCTGATTTATTCCCTCACAGTGACTGACATTTGTGTGGAAAACATTAGAAAGATGTAAAGCTCTTTGAAATGAGGTGTCTAGTTGATATCCCAGGAACACAATCCTGCGTGAAGGAGTTAAGAAAGTCTTTTGAATGTTTTCTCATCGAATCCCAGGTTGTGAAAGAAATCCTTCACTCAAGAAAAACATTCCTGACACTTTGAGAACTACATTGCAAAGATAAGAAAGTCAACTAAATATGGAAAATGTGGTTAACCTGTAGCCTGCAATCAGCTATACCTGGAGCTAGACATTTTGGGAACCCTCTTGGTGCAGTGAATAGTACAAAGAGTAAGGCAGAGAACTGATAATGTGATCCAGATGTACAAAACCTTAAGAAACAACTGATGCCTGGATGAACAGGGATGACATGAAAAGCATCTTTTAAGTCTAGTGTTACCAGGAAACTTGAAAGAGGAAGAAGAGGTAACAGGCTGGGAAGTGATATCATTTTGAACTTGGATACTATCACAAAAGGTTAAGGAAAGAAAGATCCAGAACTGGTCTACCAGCATTTTCATTCTTTGGCACAAAGAAAATCCTTCCCCACATGGGAAGGTGGTACTAGTTCCATTACTTTTTGGAACAGCATGTGATGAAGAGTCAGAGGAAACAAAAGATTGTGGTCTGGAGGATGAGGAATGATAGCTTGGAAAGGAGGAATTTCCTTTCATTGCCATCTTTAACCATGATGACTAATGTTAAGAATCCATTTGTCTGAAACGATCTGTTGCCAAAGAGAAAACTGGAGATTCAAACTTTCTGGAAGAAAAAAAGAGACCAGGGTGGGAAAGAATCACAAGTTTTCTTGAATAGTCATACAGACTTGTTGGAATGTCCTTGATTTTGGGAGGTTTGAGGCTTATTTTTGGTACCCCCTGCCATTTATCTTTAAAACATCTGTTTATCTGTATTTTGTTGAGACTATTTATTCAGCTTTTTGCCAAAAATGTATGAGGAGTTAGAGAATCTTTTACAAGTTCGGGAAAAGGAGAGCCAAAAAATTTTAGAGATTCTCTGAATCAGCTTGCTCCTTTCATCACACTTTTTGATCACCTCTGTAGCAGAGGGTCAAAAACTAAATCTCTGCTCAAAACTTTAAAATCGTATTTTTAACATTATCTGGAAAGTTCTGAGAATGCAGCCATGCAAACCTTCTCAAAACAGTACCAGTGTCCATAGCCCTTGAAAAAGTATTTAAGCAATAACGTATGACGTGGTGTGGTATATTGAAGATTTACCCATGGCTGGTGTGGTTTAATCATGAGGGCAAAGCCCAAGTGATTAAATAAAGCCAACCATGGGTAAATTTCAATATGTAGAAAACCATCAAACAGCAGAATAATAATTTTGTAAATTTCAATATACCACAACCATGGAGTTGATTATTGCTATTATACAATGGCATTATTTAAGAAAAAAAATACTTACTTTTCTTAAATAACGTCTTTGTATAATGCCTCCGTGCTGCCCATCCGTGGTTTTGTGGTATCCTTAGGCTTTTTCTGATGTACTGCACATGCGTATGGGATTTGTGTTCCCACGCTTATGCAGTACATCACTGCTGTGCAAAGGAAGCAATGGAGAAAGATCTCTTGTTGCCTTTTTTTTTTTTTAACTGGAAACAAACAAACAAAAAAAAAAAAAAAAGAAATTGGGAGACATTTAACAAATGAGGGAGAGCCGGACAGACAAAATAAAAGGATAATCAGGTAAATTTCTATAGTTTTGCAGAACTTACCTGATTATCCTTTTATTTTTGTCTGCACCATCTCTCTCGTTCATTTCAGGTCTTCCATTTTTTTTTTTGTTTGTTTTAAAAAAAAAGAAAAGTGAAAAAATTGTGAGACATACTAATGGGAAAATGTCCGGGTGACCGGACCTTTTTCCATTGGTATATTCTCGGATTTACAATGGACACGCTGGTTGGGCTGGCCAATCAGCATGCTCATTTTGAATATTAATATCCAGTCATAGTATAATAACAGAGTGACACACACACACACACACACACACACACACACACACACACACACACACACACACACACACACACTGTAAATAATAAATAGTGCTAAGTTATTTAAAGCAAATTTTTCATCACAGGAAGAAGAATCTGCAGACACAACATCCCTCATGCTTCTGCAATTATTCAGAATAAACTTTTAACACATGACCCTGACATTTCAAAATTCGGAAAGTCAAAGTTGCAGAAGTAGACACTTTTTCTCACACTTATCAATAATTTTCCCATCCTTATCAGAAAATGTAGGTTAGAATTAAACTTTTGGCAGTAGTAGGCTCAACTAAAAGCCATAGCTGTTGAATCAGGTTTGAGAATAGTTTACAAAATCTTAAAAGACTTAGTAACTTTATACATTCTATTTGCCTTTTTAGGGGCAGCTAGCTATCAGGAGAACTGCAGGCAGTAACACACATATCCTCTAAAGTAGACAGAACAAGAGGAAATGGTGTAGGTTCTGGAAATTCCTTCTGTAACAATTCATAGTATTTTCTGAGGGACTGAGAAACCTCAGTGTTTTCCCACTAAAAACATGGCACATTACAGCAACAGTCTCACAGAAAGAGAAACCTTTACAGGGGGAATCAGAAACTGAAGTTTCCTACAAGTCTGAATCAGAAATCTGAGGAGAAAACTTTGCATCTGTCCCTTCATCTTCCTGTTCATCTTGAATCCCTTCAGGAAAAGAAGCATTCTTCTTTCTCTTACCAGAAACTACTTTACAAGAAGGATTTAGTAGCCTGAATTAAACTCTGAGCCAGACCCAGTAAACTACTGCTCTCTATAGAAATTTGAGGAGGAGCAGACACATGCTTAGTTTTCTGTTTCTTTTTGACAAGAAAAATGTGGCCAGCTGTGTTACTAATGGCAAAAGCAGCAACTTCTCCAGGGACAGGCATGGCATTCTGACACAGACACAACAGGGAAGCGTTCCCTGTTCCCTCACCCAGGACCGACAAGAGGGACTCTCCCTTGTCCACTGACAGAACATCAACAGCCAAAGAGGACATGGCTAGCCCCCAGTCTACTGTGGCTGTAGGTGCTACACTAGAGCATCTGGGGTAAAAGAAGAGTGGACTGACTTTGGGGCCAGTAGATTGTTTCATGGTCAAGGAGAAAATGAGAAGTTATGTACCTACCATAACGTTCCATGTTAGTTGTCTTCTTCTCGCCTTCTTTCTCGGCCAATACTAAAGCTCGAGAGCTTATTCCACCGCCTCGAGGCTCCCCTGTATCCCACAATGCTAGGCGGTAACTACTTGATCTCGTTTGATAGCTAAAACCAAGCAGTTCTGGTCTCCATAGTATGGAGAAGAGAGAAAAGGAACCCACCTCTATATATAAACCTGTAGGTAAGCTACCACAAACATGAAAGGGAGAATAGAGGTGGTAGAACATGTGGGAAGGAAAACCCCAATAGAAGATCCCAAAAATTCCTATCGGTCTGTCCAGGCTAGGGGGAAGGAGGGTGGGACTCAAGAAAGAAGGCGAGAAGAAGACAACTAACATGGAACGTTATGGTAGGTACATAACTTCTTAATGTTAAGTTGTCAATCTCGCCTTCATTCTTGCTGGATGAGACCGCATCCCTAGCACCTTACCCCAGGTGGCCTATCGGAACAGACTCTTGAGAACAGTGGAACCAAACCTGGCACGGTTTCTGGAGGCCATATCCAATTTGTAATGCGAGATAAAGGTATGAGGAGAAGCCCAAGTGGCTGCTGCACAAATGGAATCTATTGGTAGCCTGTCCTGAAAAGCTACAGATGTAGTTAATGCCCTAGTTGAATGAGCTCTAGGTCTTGAAGGCAGTTTTTTATGTCTGATTTCATAGATGAAGGTAATTATAGAGGTAAGCCATCTTGAAAGGGACACTTTAGTAACTGGAAGGCCCAATTTCCCTTCCGCATAAGACAGGAAGAGCTGATCAGATTTCCTGAACTGTTTAGTCCTGTCTAAATAATATCGAAGTTGGCGATGAACATCTAGAAAATGTAACTTTTGTTCCGACCTGTTGGAATAATCAGGGAAGAAAACGGGGAGATCAATCATCTGGTTTAGGTTTGCCTCAGAGGAAACCTTAGGCAAGAAGGACGGATTAGTCCGGAGGGACACCCTGTCTTTATGGAAAACTAAGTAAGGAGGACGACTGCAAAGAGCATGAAGTTCAGATACCCTTTTAGCTGATGTTATGGCTACTAGAAAAATTGTTTTCCATGAAAGCAACTTAAGAGGGCATGAAGCCGCAGGTTCGAAGGGGGGGAGAATCAAGGATGCTAGGACCAAATTCAAGTCCCACTGAGGTGGGGGATCTTTGATTGGGAGCTTGAGCAAAAAGACACCTCTTAGAAAGGCTTTGCAGAGTTTATGGGACATGATACTGGAGTCCGAGACACCTACATGAAACTTAGATATAGCAGCTAGTTGTACTCTAATGGTAGATGAGGAAGAGCCTAAATGAAAGAGCTCTGCCAGGAAGTCTAGTATAGACTGGATAGGTGCAGTGAAGGGGTCTATATTTTTTGATGCTGCCCAGAAGGAAAAAACGCTTCCACTTGCGATTGTAAATCCTTCTGGTAGAAGACTTGTGAGAGACTATCAGGATGTTGCGGACCGAATGAGAGATTAAGGGAAGCCTGGCTAGGGTAGGAATCGGAGAAACCACGCTGTGAGGTTGAGAGATTGGAGGGAGTGGTGCAGCTGGCCCGACTGGTGGGTCAAAAGATCTGGCACTGGGTCCAGATGCCAAGGCTGCTCCAAGAGGTAATGGTGGAGGAACGGAAACCATATCTGTCGAGGCCAGTAAGGGGCAATGAGGATCATGGTGACTCTCGAGGCGATAGCTTTCTGAATTAATTGAGAGATCAGTGGAAAGGGGGGGAAAGCATACAGAAGTCCCCGGGGCCAATCGTGGACTAGAGCGTCTCTGGTGGGTTGGCCTGGTAAAGGGAAGAGGGTGAAGAAGTCGTGACACTTGCTGTTTTGGGGAGTAGCAAAAAGATTGCAGCAAGGCTGGCCCCATCTTCGAAAGACTTCTTCCAGCACTGATTTTTTTAGAGACCACTCGTGAGGCATGAGAATAGCCCTGCTCAACTTGTCCGCAATCACGTTGGACTTCCCGGGAATGTGCGTTGCTATCAGAAAACGCTGAGAAGAAATCGCCCACTGCCAAAGTCTGAGTGCCTCTCGACATAAGGGGTAGGACTTGGTTCCGCCCTGTTTGTTGATGTACCACACTACGGACATGTTGTCCATCTGAATTGCAATAGTCCCTGTGGGAAGAGAGTCCTGAAGGGCTTGCAACGCTAAAAGCACTGCTCTCATCTCTAAGACATTTATGTGCAAGGGGCACTCGAAAGATTGCCACGTGCCCTGGACTGTCCTGCCCTGATAATGCCCCCCCACCCGATCAGGGAGGCGTCCGTCGTCACTGTGGCGATTGGGGGGGGGATGAAGGGTCTGCCCTGGAGAACTTGAGGTGATGTGATCCACCAAGACAGGTGATTCTTGCATGATTGGGTTAGTAGGATGATGTGAGACATCGGGAGCTGTTGGAAGGACCATTGAGAAAACAGCATCCACTGGAGGATCTGCATGTGAAAACGAGCTAAGGGGAGAAGTGTAATAGTAGCTGCCATGAGTCCTAATACCTTCAAGACTACCCTGGCTTTGATCTTGTTGCATTGAAGTAGAAGGTAAACTTGTTTGCGGATCTCTGATACTCTTTGGTCTGTTAGTCTGGCGGAAAGATGAACTGTGTCTAAGGTGGTGCCTATAAAGGTAATAGACTGACAAGGCGACAAGGCAGATTTTTCAAAATTTATTGAAATGCCTAGAGCTTGGCAAGTTTGGATGGTGAAGTCTCTGGATAGAAGCAGTTGATGCCTGGTGGTGGCGGTAAGGAGCCAGTCGTCCAAATATGGAAACACCTGGAATCCTTGACGTCTCAAGTGAGCCGCGACCACTGCCATATATTTGGTAAACACTCGGGGGGCTGTAGTGAGACCAAAGGGCAGGGCTCTGAACTGGTAGTGACTGGTTCCCAGCCTGAAGCGGAGAAACCTCCTGGAGCGTCTGTGCATTTTGATATGATAGTATGCATCCTGAAGGTCTATCGAGCACATCCAATTGTCCTGACCCAAGAAGGGTAGAATGGACTGTAGCGTGACCATCCGGAATTTTGTTTTCTTTACATAATTGTTTAGCTTGCTGAGATCCAGTATTGGTCTCCAGTCCCCTGTTTTTTTTGGTACCAAAAAGAATTTGGAGTAGATTCCAGATCCTTGCTGGTCTGCTGGGACTGGTTGGATAGCTCTTTTTGACAGCAGCTTTGATATTTCTAAAGCTGCTTGTTCCCTTAGACTGGGTGGAACGTCTGGAAGGGATCCTTTGGGTTGGGATGGGATGTGAATAAAGGGGATTTTGTAACCCTCGGATATGATCGACTGTACCCATTTGTCTTGAGTGAGGGAAAGCCAGGCTTTTGGGTACAGTGATAATCTTCCCCCGACTGCCTCCGAAGGTGGACAGCCGGGCAGCTCCTCAGGGATGCTGAAAGGGTTTATCAGAGAAGGTTTCTCTGCTACTCTGGTTTTGTGGACCACCTCTGCCCCTAGGGCGGCGTCTATTGTTGTTCCCCCCTCTGCCTCTAGAGGGGAATCAACTTTGTGCGTAAGATGAGACTCCTTGTGGTTTGCGGAACCACATTTTTCCACCCCTCTGACCTTTGGGATAAGGTCTGGAAGGGGTAGAAAAACGGACTCCCACGGCAAAGAGAGTCTTACCTTCCTGCTCACACCTAGTCAATGTATCCTTCACCTGAGGTCCAAACAACGTTGAGCCATCAAAGGGGGAATTGGTGAAGGACGCCTTGAAAGGGTCTGCAAAATTGCAAAGCCGCATCCAGGCATGGCGTCGTAAAGCTACACCTGTGCCTGCGGCCCTACTCACCCCATCAGCCGCATATGAGATAAGCCGCATGGAGGAGTTGACAATCGAATTCAGGGTTACCAACTGGGAGTTCATTTTGTCTTGGAACCCCTCAGCTGTTGGATCCTGCATGGCCTCACCCATATCCTTGAGTAAATCCTTCTGGAGATGGGTGAAATGACACAAGTAGTTCAGCGACCGCATGGCAAAGGTCGCGGAGGAAAACATCTGCTTACCGTACCTGTCCATGGTCCTAGACTCCTTATTAGGAGGATGGACAGGTACCGAAGCAACGGCTAATTCCTTCTTAGTGGCTCTGGCCACCACCATTGCATCAACAGAGACACCTTTGGATAAGAACTGTTTCTCTTTTGGGGCAGTAATAAATTTTGACGGCCTCCTTGGGGTAGGTTCCACCGAATCAGGGGCTGTCCAAGCCCTCCTTGCCACCACATCCATGAGGGGGTCAAAGGGAGGAGACACCCAGGAGGTGGAAGGGCGAGAGCCAAATGCCTCAAGGTAGACCGACTCATCCTCTGAAGGGTTAAGGGCTGGCCAGTTCCTCCTCTGTTTAAGGATTTCAAGGATGTCAGCAAAGGAGACATCCTCAGAGGGGGACCGAGGGGAACCCTCAGATTCCTCCAAGTCGGTGCCAGAGGTGATAGACTCAGGGGAGTCAATGTGCTACCTCTTGCACTGTATCTTCCGAGGGAGTTCTCCTACCAGATCAGGAGAAGCCTCGGAAGAAGAGGATATTCCCAATGGGGAAACCTGAGGAGCTGGCTCTCTGCGGTCTGTTACAAGGGGGTGAGTAGAAACCACCACAGGCACTGAAGAGGGAGGAGCTGACGGAGCCGACTGTGGGGTAGACACGGGGTCTAGCACGCTCCGCATGACCTCAAAGGCGCCCCAATCAGCCAAGGCCGAAGGTCCCCGCTCCGAGGAGACAAGGACCCCCCGGCACCGACAGTCGGCTCCGAGGCCGATGTCGGAGCCGAACTCACCAGCGCCGACGCTCCGAGAGGGAGAACGGGGTCGGACAAGGGTCCGATGCCACTCGGAGCCGACGAGGGAAGCTCGGCGCCGAGATCCCTCCAAGGAGGAAATCGGAGCAGACGACGGAGCCGAAAGGGAAGGTATCGGCTCCGACGCACCGACAGCCACGGCTCCGACGAGCCCCGGCTCCGAACTCAAAGGAGTCGGAGGAGGAATAGAAGCAGGGATGGGAATAGCCGCTGACTGTTGAGTAGGGCTATGCAGCATTTGGGCCAGTGCCTCGGACTTGCACAGGAGTCCTGCAGGTGCAAAGGTCCCAGGCAATAGACACAAGAAGTGTGACCGTCTGTCAGAGACATTTTCTGACAGCACGAATCACTCTTCTTGAAGCCTGAGAACTTGGAGTCTTTAGACATCCTAAAAAAAACTGTATGTAACACAGACACAACACACAGACACAACCTTTAACCAAAGGAAAAAATCCAGTCACACTAGAATGACAGGGGAAAAAAAAGAAGTGGGCCAAAGGCCTAGAAGTTAAAAGGGAATAAAAAGGGGATAAAAAACAAGGGAGACCCGATTTAAACTAAAGGGATACTCTATATTAGAAACTAAACTAAATAGAAAGGATAGGGGTAGAAATTTGAAGTTTTTGACTATAAAACTTACTAATCTGCCAGAGCCGGTAGAAGAAAGCACCTCGTCAGTTAAGCGGCAAACGAGATCTGAGTAGTTACCGCCTAGCATTGTGGGATATAGGGGAGCCTTGAGCCAGTGGAATAAGCTCTTGAGCTTTAGTATTGGCCGAGTCGGAGCCGAGGATCGGCTCCGAACCCATCCAGCAAGAATGAAGGCGAGATTGACAACTTAACATTGGTGCTTCTTTCCCAGGGAAGAGAAGCAGCAAATGCCTGTAAAAACTACAAGCCTTAAAAAGTCAATTTTTCACAGAAAAACATTTTAAAACATTATCAAGCCCCTCAAATAGCAATATACAGAAACTATAGTTTTCTGTTACTTTACAAACTTTTAAACTGACAGGAAAAAAACAGAACTCTCATTTAAAAGTACCATACAGTCTTGTGACATTCAATTAAAACACAAAATGCCTAATTGTAAAATAACTTTCCTGAAGATGAAAGTGAAAAAGCACAAACAATATATAGAAAATGGAAGGATTTTTCCAAAAAGGGAACTTATCTGCCTAGCAAAGTGACAGCACCAAGCCAACCATCAATCCTTTAAAGCCTTAGAAGAACGTACTCTTCAATGGCAGTAAAGCTTTGAAGAGCTTGGTGCTCTAACTTGTCTTTTGCTCCCTGATATTTTAGGCATTTGGAAGGTGCCTGAAGCTTCATAAGCCTGATGGCTATTATATATCCCTGGCAGGATATAACCCTCAAAGTTAAGGCTTCTGCAGTAATGATCAATATGATGAACATCATAAGATCTTAGCCTCTTTCCTTCAGTAAGGTATGAAGGAAGTAAAGTGTTGTTAATAATATAAGAAAATCATGAAGGCACAGAAGTATGTCTTCATGCAATGTAACTGGTCAGAGAAGTAATATGGCTATATTTTCATAAATTACCTGACAGGATTTCCAGTCCAGCAAGGAAAAGTTCTAAGATCACATCCTGAACTTCTGGTTCATCAATGGCAGGAGGGCCAGTCTGCAGTATCCGTCTATTACTATCTGAGATGGCTTCTAAGATTGCGAGAAATTGAACAGTACTGCCATCAAACATTTCTGTCAGTAGTCGCTCCACACTGGTACGAGGCCATGGCAACTAGAGCATAAACAAGCAAAGAAACAAATAAAGTAAAATCCACTGAAGTTTAATAGTTTAAAGACACTGAATTCTGAATGCACATTTTGCTTGTTTATTTTTACTTCTAAACATACTTAATTTTGTCCCACCACCAATGTCATTTATCTGCTCTCCAGATTTGGCATTGCATAGTTTATGGTTAATACATTCTTGTTAAATTCATTTTTTCTAAAGTTTCTACTATAACCATCCAGTACTGAAATGTCTAAGAAACTTAATGTTTATAGAACACCTATCTCTATGGAAGGGGGCTTAGCGCAGTGGAGTGTTACATTGCTGTTGTACCTTAGAAAGTGAAACACTGTGGTGTCAGTACTTCTCTGTGGTTGCCACTGTATTCTTAGAAGCATAACTTCATTATTGTGGCTATTAAGCATCTCCTCTGTATGGCACAACTCGTAGGTTCATAGGTTCATGGGTAGGTACTAGACTATCGGCCCTGGGGCCTATATAAATCTAGCCAAAAAAGTTCCCTGGCTTTTGCCACCCAAGAAAGTTATTTTCCTGTGCCCCTGTCTAGCAGAGCCACAGAAGTGACCCCGGGGTGAATTTCCTGTTTCCCCATCCAACTGTCGAGATTTTTCTTAAAGAGGGCTAATGAAGATATTTGCTTGACATGAATAAGTAGTCTGTTCCAAAGCATGGGAAGTCTCTGGGACAGGAATCTATCCCTCCAGCATGTTCTGTTTATTGTGGTGGCAAGGTTTAGGTCTCTGGAGCATGTGTCTTGGAGGGATTGGGGTTTCTTTAGGTGTAGTATGTCCAACATATCTGGGTTTGACATGGCTTTGTATGTTAGGCAGAGGTCGCCTCTGAGTTGGTGATAAGCAATGGAGTAGAGCTGGAGTTTTTTTAGATGGTCTGCATATGGCATCTGTTTGGGACCGGTAATCCTCTTAGTGAGGTATTTCTGTGGCCTTTCTAGTTGTTGTAGATGTCTTGTGAGGTACTTGCCAAAGCATTGTACTCTATAATGGGTCTAATGAGGGATGAGTAGAGAGGAACAATGACCTCTTTTTTTCTGGAGGTGAACCCCTTTGTGATGAGGTGTGTCACGTAGAAGGATTTCCTGACTACTGTGGCGATGTGATTATCAAAGGAGAGACTACTGTCCACCTGTGTCCCAATGTCTCTTATCACACTTTCGGTGTTTAGTAGGCTACCACCTAGGTGGTAGTTCATGGGTACAGTGTTTCTCCCAAAGGGAATGACAATGCACTTCTTGGTATTGAGCTTGAGGCCATGACTTTGACACCAAGCATCAGCCTCAGCGAGGCCCCTTTGCAGAATGTCCACATCATTAGGCGATTCTATTATGGCACCTAGTTTGCAGTCATCTGCGAACATCGTTAGCGAAAGACCTGCTGTATTAGCCTAGACTTCTGAGAAGTAGATGCCAAACAGGAGAAGACCCAGGACTGAGCCCTGTGGTACTCCACTTGTCACTGGTCTGAAGTTGGATTCGGAGTCGGCTACTTTCACTGTGTGGGTTCTATCAGTGAGCCAGTTGGCCACCTATCTTATGACATAGGGATTTATGCCCAGTCAAGTGAGTTTATCTATAATTCCAGAGTGGGGGATGGTGTCAAAAGGCTTGGCGAGGTCAAGATAGGCTGTGTGCACCACCTTACCCTATTCCATGGCTCTGGTGACTACTTCAAAGAAGTCAATCAGGTTTAGGAGACATGACCTACCTTTTACAAACCCAAACTGAGTGGGGTCCAGAGTTTGGAGGTTACTTATGTCCTTGTTTATAAGCAACAAAATGATATGTTCCATGGCCTTGCAGACTAGGCTCTTAGGCTAATGAGGCTGTAGTTCCCGGGGTCCATGGTGGCACCCCCTTTGTGGAGTGGAATAATCTTTGCTGTGCACCATTCAGTAGGCACAAAGCCTAAAGTGAGGCTATGATTGAACATGGTACTTAGGTGGGGTGCCATTTTGTTCTGTAGTTCATGCAGAATGCAGCCTGGGATGTTGTCAGGTCCCATGGATGGTGTGTTCTTGGCTTTGGAGAGTGTGGTCTTTACTTGTGTAGCTATGATTACAGGGGCTTTGTATTCTTCCAGTATAGTGATGGGCCCTTTAGGGGGTGAGGGGGGGTGAAGTTTGCACTGAACCTATCTGCCAGGATGTTGACAATATTAGTTGGTTCTGTATATCTAGTGCCATTGTGCTATAGCTCAGAACAGATCTGAGTGTTGCCATTGAGATTCATGACATAGCTGTAGAATGCTTTGTGGTTGCAATATTAGTTGGTTCTGTATATCTAGTGCCATTGTGCTATAGCTCAGAACAGATCTGAGTGTCCCATTGAGATTCATGACATAGCTGTAGAATGCTTTGTGGTTGTCTAGAATCAGTGATGATTTTATTTTCGTAACTAGCTTTTGAGCACTTTATGAGGAATCTCAGCTTCTTACTGAGGCTGACCAGGGAGTTCATGCAATCAGGGGATTTTACTCTTTTTTGCAACAGCTTCTTCCTTCTGTTGTAGAGTTTGTTTATGGCAGTGGACCACCAGATTGGCTTCTTTTTTTGGAGGATAGCGTCTTGGTTCTGTTGGGGATGGCACGATCCATGCACTCGGGTATGTGCTTATAGAGTACATTTGTCTAGGATTCAGCAATCATACCTCTATTTTCCATCTGTATGGGTGTCGTGAAGCTTGCCGCTTCTGTCTAAGAAGCATGAAGTTGGCTTTGGAGAAGTTTTTTACGATGGCTTCCTTAATGGGGGGCGGGATATTGATGTCTAGGGTGATTAGCTTGTGGTCATATCTGACCAGCGAGGAGTTGACCTCTGGAGTGGAACATCAGTTGCCCATATTGGTAATGATCAGGTCCAGGATATTGCTGCCCCTGGTAGGAGTATAGACAAGCTGATCCAGGGCGTTGGAATTTATGAATTCCAGAAAGCGTTGAGCAAATGAGTTAGTACATGAGTAGTTTTCCAGGTTGATGGTGGGGTAGTTGAAACCGCCCATTATTAGGATATTGGGTTGTACCTTAATATTGCCAGTGTTAGTTGTACTTGGATTATTTTGGATGCATTATGTTGAGCAACTAGCCTGAAGGTGTGGATATCCTTAAAGAATATGGACACGCCTCCTCCTTTAGTGTTTCGGTCTGGGTTAGGTGGCCAAAAGGTGTGGCATGAGTTATAGCCTGGTAATGCAGGGGTGCTCTCAGGAGCCTTGAACCAGGTTTCTGTCACTGCACAGATGTCGATATTCTCCATTTTAAGGAGTGCCTCGAGTGTGTGCATTTTGAGGTTTAGACTTCTAGCATTGAGTGGCATTACCCTCAGATTTTGTTTGCTTATACTTGCTAAGGTGGTGAGTTTGTCACTTGAACCTTGCCTAAAAAAGGCACTATAGGGGTGGCAAGAGCCTTAGCCAGTATCCGGAATCCCAGGGGCAACAGGTGCAGGCCATCTCTGGCAAAGCATTGTTGTCTGTCGAGCATGTCGTCCCAGGCAGACATACACTGGATCCCCTTAGAATGACACCAGAAGCTTAGCCAATTGTTGAAGTCAATCATTTTGTCCTTGTATTGTGGTATCATTCTGGGCGATGGCAGGATGCTCATCAGGGCTAGGGTCACACCTTCCTGGGCTACATGATCTGAGAGCACCTCCATGTCTCTTTTCATGTAGTCCAGGGAGGTACATCTCAGTCATTCACAACTACATGGACAATGACAGTCATATCTGTGCTTGTTGTGGAGTGACTTGAGTGCTTGCATTATGTGGTGGATCCTGGCACCTGACAGGCAGCTGACAGTAAGTTTCTCCTTGTTTAGCCTGGTGAGTGGGACATCACTGTGCCTGACTATAGAGTCAACTATGACTAGTGTTTTGGGTATGTTGTTTTGCCTTATGGGCTGAGGTTGAGTGGCACACTGATTTTGTGAGCTATGTGTCATTTGGGTAGTGTTGGGGGATGGTGGTTGCTTGCATTTCAGCTTTGGAGGTCTCTGTTTGGGCAGATTTTATTGAGAGCCTCTGAGAATGTAGGTGTGTGTTTTGTGTTACTATATGTGGGTTTAGGTGGTGTAGGTTTTGATGGACTATGTGTTGAGTGTGGTGTGGTGCAGGTGTCTACCGTCTCCTCTTGACTGTCAAGTACAGTCTTGACTGGAGAGAGCTTGGCTTCCAGTTTGACTATATAAGTGCATCTCTCACAGGTTGTAGTGCTGGGTGGTAGTAGGAGAGGGTTGTCAGTGTATATGAGGCAATTGCTACATTGCCCCAAAATGCCCAGATTCATCAGGTGGATAGGGGAAAATACCAGGAGCTGACCTTTAGACATACCTGGATAGGTGCTTATTAATTTAAATACTAAAAACTGTTTTCCTCCTAACAAGTGAGAAAAGTTGAGTGCTGCAGTAATTTGTAGATTTAGTACTTGCAATGAGTTTTGAACAAGTGCTAAGCACAATGAAACAGTTGTGTGTGCTAAAACTAGAAAACTGGCTAGTTCTAAGAGAAAATTAGAACAGCAGACTTTCTGGCACCGGAAATAGTTTAACCCTAGTTAAACAGCGCTAAACCTCGCAAACAAAGGTTTTTAAACAGAAAGATGAAAGCGATAGAAGTAGCCCAAAATGGCTAATAAAACTACAGATTCTGAGCTGAATCCAATCCTTCAGTGACTGACTGCTCAAAACTCACCACTCTCACTGATGAACAGAGAACCTTCCTTCTATCTTAGTAAGGTCTGGGCAGCACAGAAACTACAAAACAGTCCAGAATAAAGCAAAATCTGAAAACCGGACTCTACTGTTTATAGAAAGGCAGGAAATGAGTAGAGAGATAGGATTTTTGGGTGGTGGGGTTTTTTTCTTTTCAAAAATTAAAACATATATAGTAAAAAAAGAAGTTATGTGCCTACCATAATGTTCCATGTTAGTTGTCTTCATCTCACCTTCTTTCTTGCTGGTTGGGATCGGAGCCGATCCTTGGCTCTGACTCGGCCATCTTCTATAGCTCGAGAGCTGTTTACTGGCTCGAGGCTACCCCTTATCCCATGATGCCTAGCGCTAGCTACCCAGATCTCATTTGAAATAGCTAACCCTAGCCATAGCTAGAGAGTGAACCTCTCCAAACAAAAAGTTGAGCGCACCTGTCATACTCTCTAAGTCAGTAGAGGAAACAACCAGAGAACATTCAGCCAGTGAAACCTGAACTCCTCTCAGTCCAATAGGACAGGGGGAAGGAGGGGGGATAGCAAGAAAGAAGGCGAGATGAAGACAACTAACATGGAACGTTATGGTAGGTACATAACTTCTTTATGTTAAGTTGTCTATCTTGCCTTCATTCTTGCTGGTTGGGACAACGTCCCTAGCACCTACAATCCTGGAAGGCTCCTTGGAACAGACTTTTCAGAACAGTGGAACCAAAGTTAGCTTTGCTCCTGGAGACCATATCTAACTTGTAATGAGAAATAAAGGTATGAGGGTTTGCCCACATAGCAGCTGCACAGATAGAGTCCATGGGCAACCTAGACTGGAAGGCTACAGTGGTGGCCAAAGCCCTAGTAGAATGACCTTTCGGTCTGGTAGACAACTCTTTGTTTCTCAGTTGATAGATGAAGGCAATAATGTGAGACAAACACATGGATAAGGTCACTTTGGAAACTGGGAGACCTTGTTTGCCTACAGCATAGGAAAGGAAAAGTTGGTCCGACTTCCTTATATCCTTCATTCTATGCAGGTAAAAACGCAATTGTCTATGGACATCCAATTGGTGTAATTTGTATTCTGCCTTGTTGGTGTGGTTAGGGAAAAACAAAGGGAGGTCTATAGATTGGTTTAAATTATTTTCTGAGCAGACTTTTGGAAGAAAAGAGGGATTAGTCCTCAGAGCAACCCTGTCCTTATGAAAAACTAAGTATGGAGGATGAACACATAGTGCCTGAAGTTCAGAGACACATCTGGCTGAAGTAATAGCTACCAGAAAGAGAGTTTTCCAAGATAGAAACTTAATGGAGCAGGATGCTGCAGGTTCAAATGGGGGCATAATTAAGGAGGTTAGTACCAAATTAAGGTCCCAAGGAGGAGGGGGATCTCTCAATGGGGGTCTAAGGAGAGTAGTCCCTCTTATAAAGGCTTTACATAGCTTATGAGACATAATGTTTGCATTAGACAACCCAACATGAAAGTTAGAAATGGCCGCCAATTGAACCCTGATTGTAGCAGAAGCGGACCCAGACTGAAAAAGTTCTGCTAGGAACTCCAAGATTTCGTGGACTGGGGCTGAAAAGGGATCTATGTTCCTAGCCTCTGCCAACAAGAAAAATGTTTCCATTTGCTAGCATAAATCTTCCTAGTGGTGGACTTGTGAGAGGAGACAATAATCTCAGGAACGGCCAGGGAAATGCTGGGAAGCCTGGCTAAGGTTGGAAGTGGAGCAACCAAGCTGTGAGCTGGAGTGTTCAGAGGGATTGATGCAGCCCGCCTGATTGATGAATCAGTAGGCTTGGAATAGGATCCAGAGTCCTGGGCTGCTCGAGAAGGTAACGGTGCAGGAACGGGAACCATATCTGTCGAGGCCAGTAGGGGGCAATGAGGATAATTTTGCAACCCAACGAAATTGCTTTATGAGTTTTGGTATCAGGGGAAACGGAGTGAAGGCATAAATAAGTCCCTGAAGCCAATCGTGGACTAGACCGTCTCTGGGAGAGTGACCGGGAAGCAGAAGAAGGGAGAAGTAGTTGCTGCATTTGCTGTTGAAGTGGGTGGCAAAAAGATCGCAGAAGGCTGTCCCCATTTGCGGAAGATCAGATCCGCAACTACCTGATTCAGAGACCACTCGTGAGGCATGAGAATAGCTCTGCTGAACCTGTCCGCTATGACGTTGGACCTCCCAGGGATGTGCGTTGCAATCAGAAATCGTTGGGAGGAAATCGCCCACTGCCAGAGTCTGAGTGCTTCTCAACATAGGGGGTAGGACCTGGTTCCGCCCTCCTTGTTGATGTACCACACCACTGACATGTTGTCCGTTTGAATTGCAATGGTCCCAGAAGGGAGAGAGTCCTGAAGAGCTTGCAATGCTAGGAGCACGGCTCTCATTTCTAAGATGTTTATGTGCAGATGGTACTCGTGAGGCTGCCAAGTGCCTTGGACTGTCCTGCCCGGATAATGCCCCCCCCACAACCTATCAGGGAGGCATCCGTGGTCACTATGGCAACCGTGGGGGACTGAATGAATGGTCTGCCCTGAGACACTAGTGGGGAGACCATCCACCAGGAAAGGTGCCTTTTGCATGTTTCTGTAATCATGATCATGTGAGACATGGGCAGCTGTTGAAAAGACCACTGTGTGAACAGAAGATACTGAAGGATTCTCATGTGAAAGCAGGCCAGAGGGATTAGAAGAATTGCCGCTGCCAATCAACCCAGAGTTTGAAGGACTTACCTGACTTGGAACCTTTGGCACTGCATTAGAATTTGTACTTGCTGGCGAATTGTGGCCACCCTGTCTGGCGGTAGCCTTGCGGACATGTTCCTTGTGTCTATGTCTGCTCCTATATAGGTGATAGATTGACAGGGCAACAAGGCAGATTTTTCGAAATTTATTGTGATGCCTAGCTGGGAACAGATTGTGATTGTATAGTCCCTGGCTTGCAGAAATTGATGCCTGGTAGTAGCAGTGAGGAGCCAGTCGTCTGGGTATGGAAACACCTGGAATCCTTAACGTCTCAGGTGAGCCATGACCACTGCCATACATTTGGTGAACACCCTGGGGGCTGTGGTGAGACCAAAGGGCAGAGCTCTGAACTGGTAATGACTGGCTCCCAGCCAGAAGCGAAGGAATCTCCTGGAGCACCTGTCCATTTTGATGTGATAGTACGCATCCTGAAGATCTATGGAGCACATCCAATTGTCCTAACCTAGAAAGGGTAGAATAGACTGTAGCATGACCATCCGAAACTTTGTTCTTTGAACAGACTTGTTTATTCTGCTGACATCCAGAATTGGTCTCCAGTCCCCTATCTTTTTTGGTACCAAAAAGAACTTTGAGTAAGTTCCGGATCCGTGTTGGTATGCCAGGACTTCCTGGATGACTCTTTTTTTCTAGCAGTCTTGAAACTTCTACGACTGCTTGGTCCCTCAGATTGGGTGGAACATCTGGAAGGGATTTGCTTGACGGCAAGGGGGGTTGAGAGAAAGGAATTTTGTAACCTCCGGATATGATTGACCGTACCCATTTGTCTTGCGTTAAATTTTGCCAGGCTTTTGGGTACAGTGAAAGTCTTCCCCCAACCGCCTCCAGAGGCGGACAGCCGGGCAACCCTTCAGGGATGCTGAAAGGGCTTCTCAGAGAAGGATTCTCTGCTGCCCTGGTTCTGCGGACCCCCTCTGCCATGAGGGCGGCGTCTATTGTTGTTGCTTCCCCCTCTTCCCCTGGAGGAAAAATCACTACGTATGTTAGGCAAGGCTCCCTGGGATTTTCAGAACCATATTTTGCCACTCTTCTGACCCTTGGGGTATGGTCTGGAAGGAGTGGAAGAATGGACTCCCACGGCAGAAAGAGTCTTGCCTTCCTGTTCACACCTAGTCAAATTGTCTTTCACCTGTGGTCCAAAAAGAAAAGAACCATCAAAGGGGGTGTTGGTGAATGACGCTCTAAAGGGTTCCGCAAAATTACACAGCCGCATCCATGCATGTCTCCTAAGGGCCACGTCTGTCCCTGTGGCTCTACTCGCACCATCGGCTGCATAGGAAATGAGCCTCATGGAGGAGTTGACTACAGAATTAAGGGTCGCCAGCTGGGAGGCCACTTTAGCTTGAGCCCCTCAGCTAATGGATTTTGAAGGGTATCTCCGAGGTCTTTAAGGAGATCCCTCTGAAACCGGGTAAAATGGCATAAGTAATCCATTGACCTCATAGAAAAGGTCGCTGATGCAAACATTCGCTTCCTGTATCTATCCATAGTCCTAAACTCCTTGTTAGGAGGATGGACAGATGAAGAAGTTTCCGCTAACTCTTTTTTTTTGTGGCTGCTGCTACCACCATGGCATCCACAGGAACACCTTTGGTAAAGAACTACTTAACAAGGGGTGCAGTGATAAACTTGCCAGGTCTCCTCTGGGTTGGTTCCACTGTATCCGGGGCTGACCAAGCCTTTCGAGCCACTACTGACATAAGGGGATTGAAAGACGGAGAAACCCAGGAGGTGGAAGGTCGGGAACCGAATGCATCCAGGAATAGGTCATAGGTCTCATAGGTTAGTACTAAGCTAATTGCCCTTTTTGGGCCATTTGAAGCCTAGCCAGTTACCCCATGTGAGAATCAAACCCTGCACCTTGTGTCCTTGGGTAAATACCTTAACCATTATGTCATCCTCCCACCGGTAGGTAGAATACAGACTCATCCTTGGTAGGGGCTAGGGGATTCCAGTTCCCCTCTCTGCTTAAGCATTTCTAGGATGTCCGAGAAGGAAACATCTTCAGAGCGGGACCTCGGGGACCCTTATGAATTATCTAAGTCTGTATCAGAAGTGACAGACTCAGGGGAGTCAATGTGCTTCCTCTTGCACTTCTTCTTACAAGGGGGCTCCTCTGAATGATCAGAGGAGGCCTCGGAAGAAGAGGAAACACCCAATGGGGTGCCCTGGAGCACCAGTTCCCCACGCTTGGGGTCTGGAGGAGGAGCAGAGGTTGGCGCAAGCACTACAGGGGACGGACCGGTGGCATCGATAGTGGAGCTGACTCAGAGGCCAGCACACTCCTCATGACATCAAAGGCATCCCTGTCTCGATGCAGTGAAGGCTCCGGTTCTGAGGAAATCGGAATCCCTCTCCCCACCAAGGGAGACGGCTCTGAGGCCGATGTAGAAGCCGAGCTCACCTGCGCCGAAGCTCCGAGAGGGAGAAAGGGGTCGGACAAGGGTCCGATGCCAATCGCCCCCTTGGAGCCGATGAGGGAGCCCCGGTGCCCAGATCCCTCGATGGATGGCACCATCGAGGGAATCGGAGCTGATAACAGCACCGAAGGAGAAATAGTTATTGGAGCCAACGGTTCCACTACTCGAACCCCAACAAACTCCTGCTCCAAGCTCAAGGGAGTTGGAGGAGGAACATCGACAGTGGACGGAGCCGACACCTTTTGAGGAGGGCTGGACAATATTTTGGCAAGTGCCTGTGACTTCAGCAACCTACTGACCACTCTCTCCACATCATGATCCCGGAGCCTAAAGGACCAAGAGGAGTGGGAAGATCTGTGACTGCGCTCACTGTGAAGCAGGGCAGACAGAGGAGCCGAGTGTATCGATTCCAGAGCAGGGGACCTCAGCCTCTTGTGGCTCCATGATGGCTCCGAAGATTCTGATGGAGCCGATCGGGAGATTGTCTCATCAGTTCCGGCCGGAACCGAAGCAGCAGGTAAAGTCTGGACCAATGACGGCTCTGAGCTTGGAGCCAACGATTTGGTAGGTCTTGGGGATTTCACAGGCTGAGTCTTGGCCGGTGAATCCTGGGGATTTAAAAGACCCCTAAGAATAAGTTTATTCTTACGCTCCTGCAGAACTCTTGGACTAAATGCATGGCAGATAGAACAAGAGTCCTGCAGGTGCACAGCGCCTAAGCAATAGACGCAAGAAGTGTGCCCATCTGTCATAGACATTTTCTGACAGCATGACTCACACTTCTTGAATCCAGACACCTTGGATTCCTTAGACATCCTGTATCCAAAAAAGGAAATTACCGCAACAGTCAACAACCAGAATCAACAACTAAAATACAGTTTACAGAAAAAAGGAAAACACACAGTATCTACAGACTAAAGCTAAGATATATATATATATATATT
Organism: Protopterus annectens; assembly: GCF_019279795.1. NCBI lineage: Eukaryota > Metazoa > Chordata > Ceratodontiformes > Protopteridae > Protopterus > Protopterus annectens. The sequence continues at coordinate 307,732,384 of NC_056745.1, read as the reverse complement.
TTTTTAACTAGGAAGCCTCTAACTCAAACGGCTACCTAAAAAGAAGATAGAAGGAAAGCCTCTAATCTTAACCGCTAACCAGACAAGAAGGGATAGGAGGGGGGAGGGGGAGAACTCTCTAATTTAAACGAGTTCTAAGGGGGGGGGGGGCTACAATTACACCTAAACTAATACAACAAGATATAGGACTAAAAATAAACAATAACTCCTAGAAAAAATACAATTCTCAGTAGAAAAAGTTCTATAAGTAACTTAATACAAGCCTGAGCCAGAAAAACGACACCACGCAGCTGAAGCGACAAACGAGATCTGGGTAGCTAGCGCTAGGCATCATGGGATAAGGAGTAGCCTCGAGCCAGTAAACAGCTCTCGAGCTATAGAAGATGGCTGAGTCGGAGCCGAGGATCGGCTCCAATCCCAACCAGCAAGAACAAAAGCGAGATAGACAACTTAACATCAAACGCTTTTAAAGCAGAAAAATGGCTATCACACTTGAGTGTGTAGCCCTCAACAATTCAATAGTTGAAAAACACTTAAAAATGATCAGTTAAAGTGCAAACAGTATCAGAATTCAAAAAACAGTTCAAATAAGTTGCAAAGTTAATAAAAAATGCTTGGAATAGTGCGGCTAGAGAAAATAACCAAAACAGAGGTACTTAATCTACTCAAAGTTTTCCTTTTCTCTCTCTGCTGCTGAAGAACTCTGCAGGACACCCAGGCAGGATCTTGCTGAAGTAATACAAGTGCAAAAACCGCGCAAACATGTTTTTTTAAACAGAAAGATGAAAGGGATAGAAATAGCCCAAAATGGTCAATAAAACTACAGATTCTGAGTTGAAACCACTCCTCCAGCGACAGATGGGCTGCTCCAAGCTCACCACTCTAACTGATAAACAGAGAAGCTTCCTTCTATCTTAGTAAGGTCTGGGGAACACAGAAACTACAAAACAGCCCAGAATTCTGCAAAATCTGAAAACCGGACTCTACTAGTTATAGAAAGGCGGGAAACGAGTAGAGAGATAGGATTTTTTTTTTTCAAAAATTAAAACAGATACAGTAAAACAACACTTTTAAAGCAGAAAAATGGCTATCACACTTGAGTGTGTAGCCCTCAGCAGTTCAACAGTTGAAAAACAATTAAAAAATGATCAGTTAAAGTACAAACAGTATCAGAATTCAAAAGGCAGTTCAAATAAGTTGTAAAGTTAATAAAAAACGCTAGGAATAGTGCGGCTAGTGAAAATAAGCAATAAAAAGCAAAACAGAGATGCTTAATCCACTCAAAGTCTCCCTTTTCTCTCTCTCCAGCTGTAGAACTCTGCAGGACACCCAGGCAGGATCTTGCTGAGGTAATACAAGCACAAAAATCATGCAAACACTGTTTTTTAAACAGAAAGATGAAAGGGATAGAAATAGCCCAAAATAGCCAATAAAACTACAGATTACCACATTAAAAGTACATGTTTTTAGATTTTATTTGTATATGCTGATATATTATGATAAATTTTTTGTTTAGTCTTACTATAGTAGTATTGTAGAGGAGCTTTTCTCCCTGGGCCTCCACTGAAAATGGACATGTATCGAGTTGGACTAGCCCGGTTAACAAATGTAAAATAAATAAAAAAAAAATAAATAAAAAAATACAATAAACCCACAGTAAAGAAAGTAAAATATCTAACCAACTTTATAAATACTTCTACAATCAAACTAAGTAATCCCTCCTTAAAAGACGGTGACATCCACCCTAACCCTGGCCCTACCAATCCTGCTACCCTAATAACCCACCCTAAACTACCTAACTCTTTCCTAATAGGACACCTAAATATTCACAGTATTAAAAACAAAGTAGCCCATCTCCATGCCATTCTAGATATTCACTGCTTTGACATCTTCTGCCTGACAGAAACGTGGTTAAAACCAGACACCAAAGACAATGAAATCATTCCCCAAGGATATAATATATTAAGACAAGACTGAATAAAAAGCAAGGGTGGGGAGTAGCAGTTCTATTCAAAGATGGACTTCAAATCTCCACTTTACCATACAACCCACCTCAGCATAGTAAGGCAGAAGTCCTTATCACCAGATTTCAAATCAACCAAAATAAATCTTTATATATCATCTGTATCTACCTACTCCCCCCGGTAATAATATCAATACTATAGAGGATATTCTAAGCTGGTTGTCCTCAACCTACCCCTAAGAAACAATAATACTTGGTGATTTTAATACTGACTGGAAAGTTGTAAACGCTGATAATCCTACCCCCCATATCAACCTTCACGGCTTTAGTCAAACTATCACCTCCACAACTAGAATCAATAAACCAAATAAGAAAGAGACCACCTTAGACTGGATACTTATAAATAAACAGAAACTAGCTTACAAGGTAGGAACTCTGCCAGACGATGTAAGCAATCATTCTTTGACCTACATCCTAAGGCAAAAAAATGATATTTCTAACCCCCCGCCCCCCACATATAGGATTGCACGTACCAACAAACACTTAACCCAGTACTATTCCAAAATGAACTCAGAGCCTGTGACTGGAACCCTTTAAAAACCCTACCACTTGAAGAAGCTGTTAAATACCTAAACTCTAAATTCGTATCGATCCTAGATAAGCATGCACCCAAACGGTCCATTAGAATGAAGTCCAAGCCTGCCCCCTGGCTTTCTAAAGAAACCAGACAAAAAATTTTACTAAGGAACAAGTCTTGGGATAAATGGAGAGCTAACAAAAATATCTCAGATGAACAAACTTTTAAGCATTTAAGAAATATTACAAAAAAGGCAATACTTACAGACAAAAAGAACTACTACTGTAAATTACAGCAAAATCACCAAAACAATCCCCAAAAGTTCTGGTCTAGTATAAATAAACTCCTGTTCCTAGGCCACTCACATACACCTACCCGATCTCAGGCCGAACAAAATACCCCCCACCAAACTGCCAATACCTTCAATACCTTCTTCACAGAGACCATACAATCACTAGCCATTCAACTAGTCCCTGACAACTCAAGCCTCCCCACCACCATACCTGGCACTCTACCAACATTCCATCTGCAACCCATCTCAACCACTCTCATCTATAAGTTCATCCAAAAACTTAAACCTTGTACTCCTTCTGCTGACCAGCTACCATCTGAATACCTGCAAAAAGTAGCCAAAGTAATTTCTTATTCCATATCCATCCTCATAAATAGAATCATTAAAGAAGGAATCATTCCAGACTTCTGGAAAATCTCCCATATTATCCCCCTACACAAAGGGGGTACCTCTAATGATTATTCTAACTACCGGCCAATAGCTCTATTATCGCCCTTAGCAAAAATTATGGAAAAATGCATTCACCAACAACTATTAAACCATTTATCTCAACATAACATCATAGCAAACGGTCAGCATGGCTTTAGGCCATCCCATAGCACCAGAATTGCCCTATTATCCTTTACAGAAGCCATCAACACAAATCGTAATAAAAACAACCTCTCTTCTGCACTCTTTATTGACCTCTCAAAAGCGTGTGACATGGTAAACCATGCCCTTCTTATCAACATTCTTGAATCCCTTTCCCTTGACTGTCTGGCAGTTAAATGGTTCAAGTCCTACCTTACCAATAGGCAACAGGCAGTTCTCTGGGAAAATAATATATCATCCATTCTGCCAGTCACACTCGGAGTCCCTCAGGGCTCTATTCTAGGTCCACTTCTTTTCTCATTGTTTATCAACGACCTCCATGTAGCCATTCCACAAGCCACCTGCATTCAATATGCAGATGATTCTACACTAGTATGCTCAGAAAACTCCCCAACTGATCTACATTCTCTTACTCAAAATGTTTTCAACATAGTTAAAACATGGTTCACAAAATGTTGCCTCCTGCTCAATGCCAAAAAACAAAACCCCTTCTCTTCACACCCACCAGTAAATCCTCCCCCATAGATTTCTTTGTCATCTCCAATAATGGCACAATTATATTCCCCGATTCTACCACTAAATTGCTAGGAATTACTGTTGACAATAACCTTACATTTGACAGCCACATAAATAACACCATAAAAACTGTCAACAGAAAAATAGGCTCCTTCTATAGAATTAAACCTTTCCTAACACCAATAGCCAGAACTAAAATTGCACACTCCCATTTAATTTCAACTCTTCTGTATGCCTCACCAATATACACTAATCTAAAGAAAAATATTCTCATCAAACTAGCTAATTCCTATAATAACATTGCCAGATTTGCCACTGGCAATCCTTTTAGAACTCACCACTGTCTGAATCTAATGCAGCTAGGCTGGCTTTAATTTCAAAACCATCTGAAAGTCTCCCAACTCACCATTGCCCACAAGTTATTTTATAAACCTAACAGCACTTCTATACTCTCCAATCTCATAATCCCCTACAAAAATCTAAATTCTCTTCGCTCTTCCAGCAAACTTCTTGCTAGCATAAGAAAGTCTTACAACATGGCTGGAGCTTCTCTGTTTTCCAACTCTGTGGGAAAAAACTGGAACCTACTGCCTAATGAACTAACTTTAATTTCTTCACTGCCTCTCTTTAAACAAAACCTCAAAAGACACCTCAAAACACACTGGTTATGCCCCTGCAGCAACCCTGATTAACCTTCTCCTTCACTACAGATATTTCTCCTCTTGAACCTCTACTTATTTCACATTCATTGAAGTAGGACTGTAACTGCTTAACAGAATTCAACATACTGGTGTAATCTATCCTGCTTGATGCTCTGAAAGTCTCTATCCTGTTTGATGTACTGATAGTCTACATGTATCTCACTGCATATTGAATTATCCTGTACATATTGTTACCTTTACTATTGTAAATACCTACTTTACTTTATTAATACTCCTGTATTTTTTTTAGTATGCTTATTACTTCCTGTATTTTTAATAATCTTCTACTGAAATCCTTTCATTTACTATGTATTAATATTGATTTTTAATTTTTAAATTTCAATTTTTATTTGTTGCCACTGGAGCTTTTCTCCCCGGGCCTCTACTGAAAATGGAAATATATCCAGTTAGACTAGCCCGGTTAACAAATGTAAAATAAATAAATAAATAAATAAAATAAAATAAAATAAAGATTCTGAGCTGAAACCACTCCTCCAGTGACAGATAGGCTGCTCAAAGCTCACCACTCTCACTGATGAACAGAGAAGCTTCCTTCTACCTTAGAAAGGTCTGGGCAAACTATAAAACAGCCCAGAATTCAGCAAAATCTGAAAACTGAATTCTACTGGTTATAGAAAGGCAGGAAACAAGTAGAGAGATACGATTTTTTGTTTTCTTTTGTTTTTTTTGTTTTTTTCAAAAAAAATTTTGGGTCATTTCCTGTTTTTTCCAGCCCCCTGCTATAAAGCACGCGTTAGCGCGGAGCTGCTACCGTTGCACACTAGGGCCGGTTAAGCAGATTTAAACTATTAGGGCTACCTAAAGTCCACTCTTCAAATTTTCCCTTAAAACTACCTTCCTCAAAGTATACTACTGTTCTATTTAGTGTATCCTACAACTATAAATTATCTCTACTTGACTCCCAAGTAGACTATTTTCTATCTGTATAGTTAAGCACTTGCTCCTACAGTACTTATCACCTCGATACAGCACTCTTGTTATAGAAAGTACCCCAAAAAAGCAAACCCCATTTCTCGGTCACCCACATCCCCCAGAACCTTTTTTAAAGTTTTTCGGTCAATTCCTTCTAGCATGTCGAGGGATCAGTTGCTAATGTCCTCTCCTGCTCAGCTGGTGAACCTGGGAATATTGAGGCAATGTTACAATTGCCTCATGTACACAGACAACCCTCTCCTCCTCCCACAAAACACAAATACATGCGAGAGATGCAACTATACGGCCAAACTGGAGGCTGAGCTCTCTCAACATAGGACTGGCAAGACCAGACAGGAGGAGAAGGTAACCACACACACCATAGACCCAGTCTCACATAATACCATCACAACCTCAAATCATACACATAAACACACAAAGACATACTCGGAGGCTCTGATCAAAAATCTACCAAAACAGCAGAGGCCACCAAAGCAGACACCCAAACAACTACCACCTCAGAACACAACACCTGCAACACATAGACCACACAGTCAGAGTGTCAAGCAGTCACAGCCCTTAAGGCCAAACACAATGCCAGACACACTAGTCATTGGTGACTCCATAGTCAGACACACTGACGTCCCGCTCACCAGACTGAGTAAGGAGACAGTAAGCTGCCTGTCGGGTGCTAGAATCCGCCACATAACGCATGCACTCAGATCTCTCAACAGCAGGTACAAGTACGACTCAATCATTGTCCACACTGGTGTTAACGACCTGAGATGTACCTCCTTGGACTACATGAAAAGAGACATAGAGGAGCTCTCTGATTATGTAGCCCAAGCAGGTATGACCCTGACCTTGAGCAGTATCCTACCTTCACCAAGAATGATGCCACAATACAGAGATAAGATAATCAACTTTAACAATTGGCTTAAACTCTGGTGTCATTCAAAGGGGATCCAATGTCTGTCTGCCTGGGATGACATGCTGGACAAGCCACACTGCTTCGCAAGGGACGGCTTGCACTTGTCACCCCTGGGATTCCGGATTTTGGCAAAGGCTCTTGCCACCCCCATAGTGCCTTTTTTAGGCAAGGCTCAAATTCTAAACCTACCACCCTAGAACAAAACAAAGAAAAAAAACTAAGGGTAATGCTGCTCAATGCCAGAAGTCTCAACCTCAAGATGCACGCACTCGAGGCCCTTCTCAGTATGGAGAACATCGATGTCTGTGCTGTGACAGAAACCTGGTTCAAGGCTCCTGAGAGCACCCCAGCACTATCAGGTTTTACCTCATATCATGCGTTCCCGCCCCAAAACCCAGACAATACCAAGAAAGGAGGAGGGGTATCCATATTCATCAAGGACACCCACACCTCAAGATTGGTGGCATCGCATCGATGCATCGAAACCATCCAGGTGCAATTAACCATAGGCAAGACTGCTCTGCAATTTGTAGCATGTTACAGGCCACCCTCGCAAACTCAGGAACCTCATATGGCCTTCCTGAAAACACTGGAGGGGATAAATGTATCTCCGAACACCATCATACTAGGTGACTTCAACTACCCTAATATAGACTGGGAACACTACTCCAGCCCAAACACTCTAGCCCAAAAGTTCCTGGAATTCATAAACTCAAATGCCTTGGAACAACTAGTCACCATCCCCACAAGAGGAGAAAACATACTTGATCTCATCATTACAAAAACATGGAAGCACAATGTTCAACGCCGGAAGTATACCCCTCACTGGTGAGATCTGATCACAAACTAATCTCGCTGGAGGTCCTCATCCCGCCCCCACCCGAAATGAAAAAGACCACAGTAAAGAACTTCTCGAAAGCCGACTTCACACTTCTAAAGACTAGTGTGGACTCCTTTAAGGCCCCTGAGCCGGCGGTTAACATTACTCAAACCGCTGAATCACTTACAAATGCCTTCTACCAGCACCTGCAGGGCTGCATGGATCAGGCAATCCCAAGCAAAACAAAGTCTCTTTGTACCAAAGGCAAGCGTCCAGTCTGGTGGACCCCAGCCATAAACAAACTCTACAACAAAAGGAGAAAGCTACTACAAGACAGAGCAAAATCCTTAAAAGGTAAGACACCGCTGATCACTATAAGTAAAAAGCTAAGAGCTCTCATAAAATCATCCAAAGCTAATTTTGCGAAAAATAGCTAAGGACTCTAAAGACAACCATAAGGCATTCTTTAGCTATGTCAGAAACCTAGGAGGAAACTCCCAGATATGCTCAGAATTAGTTCAAAATGATGTGAAGATTACTGATCCTACAGACATTGCCAACATACTGGCTGACAGGTTCAGTGCAAACTTCTCCCCCCGCCTAAAGGAGAGATATCTATACCAAATGATTGTAGCCCCCCAAACATCTCTAACGCCCAGGTGAGAACTGCTCTCGCCAAGGCAAAGAACACAGCATCCATGGGACCTGATGGTGTCCCCGGCTGTGTGCTCCATGAACTCAACGAGGAATTAAACCCACATTTAGGACAGCTGTTTAATCTTAGTCTCACCTCCGGATCATTGCCAGGGAGTGGCGCACAGCGACTGTGGTCCCACTCCACAAAGGCGGTGCCTCCACCGTCCCTGGAAATTACCATCCCATTAGCTTGACAAGCCTTATCTGCAAAGCCATGGAGAGGATCATAATGGATCTCATAAATAAAGACATAGGGAATTTGCAGACCTTGGATCCAACCCAGTTTGGCTTTGTCAAAGGCAGATCATGCCTTTTAAACTTGGTTGACTTTTTCGAAACAGTCACCAAAGCCATTGACGAGGGAAAGGCAGTCCATACAGCCTACCTAGACCTGGCGAAGGCTTTCGATACAATACCTCACTCGGGTATCATTGAAAAACTCATCAACTTAAATGTAAACCCATACATTACAAGATGGATTGCAAACTGGCTGAGTGACAGAACCCACAGGGTCAGAGTTGCTGGCGCCATGTCAGACTCAAAGCCTGTCACAAGTGGTGTCCCACAGGGCTCAGTCCTGGGCCCACTCTTGTTTGGCATCTACTTTTCTGAAGTACAAGCAAACTCAGGAGGGTTATGGCTGACAAAGTTTGCAGATGACTGCAAACTGGGCGCCGTAGTTGAAAACACATCCGACACAGATATCCTTCAGAAGGGTCTCACAGAAACGGATAACTGGTGCCAGAGCCATGGCCTAAAGTTAAATGCCAAGAAATGCATAGTCATACCCTTCGGGAAAAATAAGGTTACCCCTAGCTACCATATAGGTGGCAATCCCTGAACACAGAAGAAGTTATTAGGGACCTGGGAACCCAGGTTGACAGCAGCCTTTCATTCGACACTCATATTGCTAAAGTAGTTAGGAAGACCTTCTACATTGCCCACCTTATCATGAAGGGATTCACATCTAGATCAAGGGAAGTCATAGTCTCCCTATACTCATCACTCATCAGACCAATGATCGAGTACAATGCCCCATTCGGAATGTATCTGACCCGACACTTGCAGCAGCTGGAGAGGCCACAAAAGTTCCTCACCAAAAGGATAAAGGGTCTCAAAAATCTGTCTTATGCTGCCCGACTGAAAGAACTCCAGTTATATTCAGTTGCTTACCGCTTGCTCAGAGGTGACCTATGCCTGACATACAAGGCCATGTCAAACCCAGATTTGATGAACATGCTTCATCTCAAAAATCTAGATCCCTCAGAGCCACAAGGGCGGAGACTTAAACCTCGACACGGTTATTAATAGGACGTGCTGGAGGGATAGATTCATCACCCAGAGACTCCTATGCTGTGGAACAAAATCCCGGTTTATGTGAGGCAGAGCACCTCGCTGGCCTTGTTCAAGAGGAATCTTGACCAATGGATGGGAGATCGCAGATACACCCCAGGGGTTACCTCAGTGTCACTGCTTGACAGAGGCACAGCAAAATAATGGGCATAGTTTCTCCAAACTAAAGGGGTGGCGTAAGCCACAAAACTATGGGCTAGGCTTATAAATGCCCTCGGGCAGATAGCCTAGTATGAACCTATGAACCTATGAACAGTTAAAAAGTGCCAAAATATATACTTATCAGCTGGGAAACACACTCAGTCAGAACACAAGGATATATTTTTTTTTAATTTAAGCAACAGCATTCATAGTACCTGCTTGGAACACATAATAAATAATTTTAGTAATTCTACAGAATAGCAGACACTGGAATGTAAAATGGAAACTTACTTTATTAAAATGAACTACATATGATTTACATTCACAAAATTAACAGAAACATAAGATTTTGATGGCAGATAAACTCTTGTCCAGCACTGTCTGTCCACATTCCACCTTTATAGCGACACCTACAGAATTGGTATCCCCCTTTCTTCACCATACAAGGAGAAGGGGACAAAGACTTTACAAAGGTTTTATTTTCATAATAATATGCCGACTTTTGAAATAGTGTAGCCTAACCACTCAAAATATAAAGTTTCAGGTAGCTTTAGGTATGCAGGTGTTAACAAAAGCTGTTTTTCTTCTTGAAGCAATAATTACATTTTTAGAGCAATAAATCTGATTCAGTGGAGGGCCAGGCTGGCTGACAGACAGATGAGTGCTCTGATAAATATTAGTCTAGTAGTCATTCAAAAGACAATCCTGTTCACAAATAGTGCTGACAGTATATACTTTATAAATACTGCAGAACTGTGCGTATAACAAATCCTATGTGTAGCAAAATGTAATAGCTTGCAATAGTTTTACATCCTGCTAGCAGTGTGCCTTGCCAGCTGCACCTCTGAAAATTTGATAAACTGTCAATGTTGGATCGGCTAGTAGAAGGAGATTGTTCATGGGGAGGAGTGAAAATAGAAAACTCACTTAGATGGCTTTGCAAATGGAAAAGATATCAGCAGTTTTTCAAAGTGATCCTCTGTGGTTTCATCAATATGGATATATTTATTTATTTTATTTTTATTTATTTTATTTTACATTTGTTGACCGGGCTAGTCCAGCTGGATTAATGTCCATTTTCAGTGGAGGCCCGGGCAGAAAAGCTCCTGAGGTTAGATACAATATTGGAAATACATAAGAAGACATAGTACAAGTGTGATTATACAAAGGAAAAATGAACATACAAATATTATAGATTTTAATTAATTCAGAACAATTCTAGCAAAACAATATAATAAGGTATGAGATCATAAAGTATATAAAAGGTAGTATTGAACCATGGTAGATAATACACAAGCTTTTTTTTTTTTTTTTTTTGCTAAAAAGAGATATGTAATATTTACAATAAATAGGGGTAATATATCAGTTGAAGAAGAAGATAAAATCCAAGTGGATAAGAAAAGTTTATGATAGAGTTAAGGATGCCAACAGGCTAGTCTGGGTTGGTACAAGAGCAAAGCCAGAATTTGTTAAGATGTATTAAAAGTTGTTTTTTAAAGAGTGGAAGAGTATGCAAAGAGGACAGATCAGATGGAAGATTATTCCATACTTTACCTACTGAGTTAGAAAAAAGGCAGTTGCCTGCAGAGTTCATAGTTTTGGTAATATTAACAAGTAATTTGTCAGAGGAACGTAGTTGTTTCAGGTTGATATAGGGAGTCAAGAGTTTGGAAAGAGCTGGTGTTTTAGAAGGTTGGTATAGAATTTTGTGTGCAATTAAGAGTTGTTGAAAAATAAGTTTATTAGGGAGTTCCAGCCAGTGTAGTTGTTGTAGGTTTAGACAGTGGTGAGCGCTGAATTGTGATGTGGTGGCAAAGCGGCAATATTGTGGTAAGATGTAGTGAGTTTCTTAAGGTTGCTTTTAGATAGATTAGTGTAAATAGGAGATGCATACAAAAGGGTAGAAATAAGATGTGTTTGGGCTACGGTTATCTTAGTTTCAGGTGTGAGGAAGGACTTTATTCTGTATAGGGATCCAATCTTTTTATTAAGGGCTTTTATTGTGTTGTTGATGTGACAATCAAAGTTAAGATAATTATCAATAGTAACACCAAGAAGTTTAGTTGAGGAGTCAGGAGAAATAATGGTGTTATCAGATGCAGTAATACAGAAGTTTAACAAAGTCGATTTACGGGTAGGTGAGAAGAGTAATAATTTAGTTTTTTTGGGGTTAAGGAGTAGACAGCGATTGGAGAACCACTGTTCAACAGTTGAGAAGGCTGAATGTATACAACATGCATTTAAAGGATGTATTTAAGGCCTTTTATATCATTCACGCTGTGCCCATGTGAGGGCCTCACAATACTGATGTAGCTCAACTAACTCTAGTGACACATGAACTTGGTAAAATAAGTAAACTTGGGTGATGTACCAGCCTCTTTCCTCTTCTAGTCATACTGTGCAGCTAGCTGTGAGTAACTTACAGTGCCTACCAGAAATTCATTACTTGGTCTTGCTTCCTTCCAGATGGCTTATATATTGTGGAAATAGCTAAATAGGCCTCCAGTCATACCTCTCAACTGTCCAGATTTTGGCAGAATGTCCAGATGTTTGCCTCATATTTTTGCTCTGCTCTTCATGAAATTGTTGGTTTTCTGGCAAATTACTGAGGATTAAAGTATAAAAATAATGGCAGAAATTTCACTTTCATACTTCATACCCTTCAAAAAATTCATGTTGCTGCAAAACCTTATTTTACCATCTTTCTAAGTTTGTAAGATCAATACTTAAAAATGTTCCCTATTTTGGGGTCTTTGTCCTCCAGTTTATTTATGGCTTTGTCCAGATTTCTTGTGCTAAGAGGTTGAGAGGTATGCTTCTAATAAATATTTTAACTAGTTCATCTTAATTCCTAATTTCTGATATCAGAATGTTTGGAAAAAGAAGCTTTATGGAAACAGAACTTGTTTCTATGCATTCTCTGGCATAATTAATTTTATTTGTTCATTTAGTACCCAGATGGGTGGGTTGGCCCAAAATGTACATTTGTGTAAGGAAACCTACCATAACAGTAGATGTCAAAATAGATCGCTATTGCAGTAGCCTGAGCTATATGGGACACATACATCCAAGGATTGGATGTTTGGCCAGTGTAAAAAGCTTTTGGGTGCCTTCCATGTTCACCATATATCTGATGGAGCATTAGGGAATGCTGACATTAAAGTAGACATATGGTACCAAAATGTAGAGCTTTCTTGCCTCACAGAAAGGAATGCCTTGAGATCAAATATGGATAGGATATTTATGTGTTAAGAGAAAAAAGGTGACCCTGTCCAGAAAACAGACAGATAGAATGATAAGATCCAGCAGGCGACCAAAAAGGCAACAAAGGAGAAGAGGGGTGTTAGTACTGCAACAGTGATATATCTGAGCACCCACTGTCATGTTAAATATACTTACACAGTTGCACTATGTTCATCTTACAGAAGCCTAAGCTGCATGGTCCTCTGGACTGCAAGCTGAGTAACTACCTATGAACCATTAGACTTGCAGCTATGAAACTCCCCTATCAGAAGTCAGAGCAGTTGGCTAAACTGTTTTACATAGGTTCATAGGTTGGTACTAGGCTATCGGCCTTAAGGCCTATACAAGCCTAGCTATAACAATTCCATGGATATTTCTTCCCACAAAATTTACTGACGTGATCCCCTGGGTGAATTTCCTATCTCCCATCCAATCGTCAAGTTTCCTTTTGAAAAAAAAAAAATATTTCATCTGGTTCAAAAGGTGAAAGAATAAGTTTTTGTTACACAAAGTTAAGATCCCAAGGAGGAGCCACATGTTTTCCATGTGGATGAGTGCATAGTACCTCTTTCAAAAGCTGTTTCATCTCAGAAAAGGAGGGAAGGGGGATCTATGGCAGAAATGGCAAAAAGATGTATCTAAGATAATAATAGATGAATAGAAAAGGTCAGATTTGAGAAATTCACACAGATACTGGAGAAAAAGAGAAGTTTCAGCTCTGAAAGATTCATGGCTGTTCTAGAACAGACAAGAAAACCTCTTACATTTAGCTAAATATTTTTTTCTAGCAGCAGGTTTCTTGGCCTCCTTTAATACTTTTTGCAGACCCTTGGCAAAAAAAAAAAACACAGGGGGATCAAAATTCTATCATTCAGGCAATCAGCTATATAGTCTGTATTTTGGGGTGAATCAGAGATTACTTGTCCTGGGTAAGTTCATCTTGGTAAGAAGTTTGTGGCACCTGACCATTGCCATTTCAATTAGGAAGGAGACCCAGTGTTATCTTGGCCAAAGGGGAGTTACTAACGTTATTTTTGCAGAGTGTTTTGGATCTTTAAAAGAACTCTGGTTATCTGAGGAAAGGCATTTTGGAACATTCCAGTCCATAAGAGGAAAAATGCATCTTTCTTCCAGGTCTTTCTGCAAGATGTCCAGGAGTAATATTTCTTTGACTGTCTATTGTGAAAGGAGGCAAACAGATCTATTTGGGGACTTCCTCACAGATATCTAAATATCCTGGATGATCCATGTGTGTAACCTCTATTTGTTGGGGACTGCCTTGGACATGCTCAGTTTGTATGTCACAGTATTTTGCTATGACAGAATATAACTAGCTTGAATGGATAAACTGTGCTGAAATCCAAGTTCCCAAGCTATTAAGGTTAGACTGTATAGGGAATAAGACCTTCCCCCTCCTTGTTTGTTTATACATCACATCATAGTGGTGTTGCCTGTGATTACCAAAAGAGATCCTGGAGTCCACAAATGGTTCAAAGTCTTTAAAGCACTGATCATCTCCATTATTTATTTGATGTTTATGTGATCTTTTCTTGAAATGATGGGCCCAAAAACCCTGCACTTTCATTCCGTTGGATACAGCCCCCAAGAGAAGTCTGACACATCTGTAATTATGGACTGGAAGGGGCTAACAGGGAAAATGTAAGACCAAGACATGGGTTCATAAAAATTTGGTCTATCTACAAGTGAAATCATTTCTTGACAAAGTTCAACACAGAAATTTGAAAAGACAGAGGGCATTGTTGCTGGGTTCATAGAGATTTGAGAAACCGATTATTTTTTTCTCATGTGTAATCTAGCTAGTAGGATCATTAGAGTAGCAGAAGTTATATATCCCAAAATCCTCAGATATGTATTTATTTTAAATTTGTTAAATGGGGTAAAGCACTGATCCCACTGGACCCATTTCAGTCTCAGCCCCAGGAAAACACAATAGTTACATGACATTATAAACAGAGTGAATTGCAAAATGCAATATATAAATATATTACATACAAAGTGAATATCATAGTTAGATTGAGGGTATAAACACAGTAGATAAATGACATTATATACAGAGTGACTGAAAAAAATGTGTCTATATATATAGAGTGGCATCAGAGTTGGCATGCTGAAAGAATCAATTAAAATAGAATCAGAGAAGGTATGTAAAAGGGAATGAAGAGGTTAAGTTATATGACCAGCAATAGCAGTTGCAGTTTCCTAGAATCTTGAAATGTGTTGTTATTTATGAACATAAAATGGGGTATGAGGAATGATCTTTTAGAAAAGGGAGAGATTCTCACAGTTTGGTACCACCAGGGACTGAGCAATCATGGTCTGTGCAACTAAGCCTAGTTTGGGGAGTTTGGAGAAGATAACATAATTGGTGCATCTCTGAATAGATTAGAAGCTAATGGAGAAAAGGTGTTATTCTTGATAAATTTAAATAGTTGAGAGGCAAGTAGAAAGTCAACATTGTTATTTCACAGGTAGCTAGTCAGATTTTTCAATGGTTTTGCAGTGGTGTTCATTTCTTGGGGAGAGAATGATGAATCTGGAAATGGCATTTGAAATGGATGGTATGGTGGATATATTTATTTTAAAGGCTGCAGCAATTAGCAAGAGACATTTCATTTCAGTAGTTATTCTTTATTGAGAAAATTGTAGAAACTGCACTTGGTAAAGGTTTACTTTTTCTAGAGGAAGATAAGCCTTCACTTGAAAAGTATCTAGCAGACATCCTAGCAATGCTAATCTATAAGAAGGGATAAGTAATGATTTTTTCACACTAAAGTGAAAACCCAGTGTCTGAAATGCATTTTTGTGACAAAGAAGAGAGGTCCTTGACAGTTTTATGGTCTGAAAAATAAGACAGTAGTCCAAGAGGGGAAAGATTTAAATACCTTGCAATCTGCAAAAGGTAATCACCAGGTGCTAGACACTTTGTGAATACCCTTAGGATTGTAGGCAGACCAAAGGGTAAAGAAGAAAACTAAAAATGGGAACTGGAAAGAGAAATTTTATGAATCATCTGAATTTTCTGTTAATGGGAATATGACAACAGGTGTCTTTCAGGTCCAGAGTTACCAAAATCTTAAAGAAAGATTTAGAGGAAACAGAGACTACAGGATAAGCATTTTGAAACGGGGGACTTTTATGTGAAGATTTGAAAAGGCAAGTCCAGAACAGGCCTACATGTTTCCTCTTTTTTGGCACTAGAAACATTTTTGAAAATAATTACTTTCCTTTTTGATCCTCTAGTAAAGAGCTGATTACTTCATGTGACAGCATATGGAAAATGATGGGAGGAAAGAGGTGAGTTTTATTTTGAGGATGAGAGGCATTCCCAGGCTTGGATGGAAAGAGTCCTACTGCCACCTGTAACCATTTTGAATGATTTATAGAACACAACAATATGACGTTGCCTGGTGCCAAACAGGAAGGAAAAGAGAAAGATTTCTAAAAAGACAGCCGAGGAGGGATGGAAGAGGGCACAATCAATCCTTTTTGCTAGACTAAGATTGGGCCTGAGCTGCCCCTCCCTTTTTTCTTATTGTTGCTGTCCTATTGTTTCTTGAATTGTTGGTTCTCTGATTTTTGTTGGGATTGTTTAAATGGTTTTCTACAAAAGGCCACAGGGCTAAAATGATTATTTCAGTTATATTTAGGAATAGGGGACTGAAACATTTGCTTAACTCTTTGGTTCAGTTTTTCCCTCTCATCAAACCTTTTCAAGATGTCTGCTTAAGAAGTACAAAAAGGGGGGAGCATTTAGAATTTCTGACATGTCATCTACAGGGAGATTCTGGGACCTTAGCTGTCCATATCTACTCAGAAAGTACAATTGTGTAAGTTGCACTTACCCACATCAATAGAAGTTCGAATTCCTCACTGCCATAGTAGCTTTTAGGCTACATGAGCTGTGTCTTTCCCAAGACACAACTGCTTCCAAAGTTTCTAGCCCCCTCCCGTACCTTCACTCTGACTGCTGATTGGGCAGCCCTGTGCAAGGAAAAATCAGCAGTCAGAGTGAAGAATCTTCAGGACTTTCTTGCCCAAAAGTTAAGGAGAGTACTCATCCTGAACTACACAAAAGAAAGAAAGAAAGAAAGAAAGAAAGAAAGAAAGAAAGAAAGAAAGAAAGAAAAAGAAAACAATTTAATATCCCAGCAACTAACTATATACAAAAAAGAGACAGAGGGTGGATGGGTGAGGCAACAGTACTGATGAGAAATTTGAGCATCTATTGTTATGGGGGAAGTGCAACTTACAGAACCTCACTATGTTTATCATTCCCACTGCTGCAGTAGTCTTTAGGCAATAATGGTTGATAATCAAAGCCTATTCAGTCTGGAGAAAGAAGGATCTGCATCCAGTAGGCCTGAAGAATGGCTCTAGCAAAGTCTGTCCTGGATCTTGAAAAGGAAAACGGTTTGCAATACCCTGTAAAGGTATGTACAGAGGACCATGCAGCTGCCTCTAGAATACTTCTAGAGTTCACTCCTTACTGATATGCCATTAAAGAAGGCAAGGCTTTAGTAAAGTCAGTCTTTATAGTGCCTGGAACTTTTTTATCATGTTGGTCATAACAAAAGGCGATAGCTGAGGACAAGCATCTGGAAATAAATAGTTAATCAGCTTTTCTAGGGTATATAAAATCCTTTCTCCATGGTTATGAAGACCTTGTCAATTGATGACATGATTCAAAGTGAACTGTGAAACAACCGTGAGCATGAATGAGGGCTTTATCTGTATGGAAGACAAGACAGAGTTTACTCGCCATGAGAGCTTGCAACTTAGATATTCTTCTTGCAGATGTCAGAGCAATTAGAAGAGCAGTTTTCCATGTAATTAATCTGAAAACTGCTTAATGTGTCTGTTCAAATGCAGAAATGGTTAATTTTTACAGTACAAAGTTGAGATCCTAAGAAGGAGCAACCTGTTTCCAAGTGTTTTGGATTCATTACGTTGTGTAACTTGCCTAAGTTTTAAGTTTTCAGTTATATTAATAAACGGTCATACCAGACAAGTCGTCTGCCTTGGTTTCTTCATAGTTTTATTTGTTGGTTGTTCGTTATTCAACTATTGGTGTTAATTCATACAAATACTTGAGCACCAGTGGTACGTAATTCCTGACAGGGCCCTGGTTATTCACTACACAACAACTAACAAATATTTTCCACTTGATAATACAAGATTTTCTAGAAGAAAGTTTTCTTGCCTACTCTAGTACTTGCCGCACGTCATCTGAAAACAGGTGAAAGAGGTGCCCAATTACAATTGCATCATCCAGGTAGATAGTTGTAGATGTTTGAGAGTGGGGTGTATGAAACTTCCCATGTCCTGTGTGAGCAGGTCCAATCTGTGAGGAAGCTTGTGTTAACTGTCCTTGGCTAATTCCATAAGAAGAGCAAACTAGTGTTGACTGGGGCAAAAGGGAGTCACTGCAATTGTTTTGGACAGTCCTTCTGAATCTTTAGAATTACTCTAGATATCAGTAAAAGGATTGAAATGCATAAAGCAGCATCTCCATCCATTCAAATGAAAATGTATAGGTTTTCCAGGCCTGTTTTTGCAAGAAGCCTTGAAGCAAAACTTGTTCATTTGTCTGTTTTGAAATAAGGCAAATATATCTGTTTCCTCACAACCGGATCAATTCCTAGAAATCCCATAGTTCAATTTCCATTTGTGAAGGTCTGTCCTGGTCCTGTACAGCTGTTCTATCACTATGTTTTGCTCTGCCAGAATGTAAGATGCTTGAATAGTTAAGAAGAGTTGAAGAGAGCTACCTCCCAAGCCATAATAGCCAGCCTGCAATCAGGTGACCCTTGCTTGTTTATGTACCACATCACTCTGGTATTGTCTGTAATCACCTGAATTGGTTCTGGGGTCCATAGATGGAAAACAGATTTTAAGTTATGGATCAAAGCCAATGACCCTTTGTCATTTATGTGCTTTGGTCTGTCTAAGGAATTCCACAGGCCCTGCACCTTTAACCCTATTGAAGCTACCCTCCCAAGTGAAATATGAGGCATCTGTATTTACAGATTGGCTTGAACGCAGAGCAGAAAAGAGTTGACCTGAATTTGCTTATATCTGTAGATGCCACTATTGCAGTTCCTTTTTTTTTTTTATAAAGCCCAATATTGAAATCTGAAATGACAGAGGATGCAAATGTTGGGGTCCGTGTGCTTTTTAGAAACCATCATGTGCAGACCTGGAAAACAAATCAAGAGAATTATGGATACAATGAATCTCAGGATCCTAAGATACTCTCTAGCTAAAGCCTGATACTGAGTTGAGAACTTCAGGAAAGTTTCCAGATAAACATCTGTCTTCACCTGTCCAAAAAAAAAAAAAAAAAAGACTTTTACAACAAGGTGTCTATAAGACATTCTAGAAAGGCAATCCTTTGTGACGGAGTCAGTGATTTCTTAACATTTATCTGGAACCCAAGATTGATCAGAATAGATGAAACACATTATAATGACTATTCCCATCTGCGAAAAGAGTCTGCTAAGATGAGCAAGTCATCTAAATAAGGATATATATAGCAAATATCATTCAGTCTGCAATTACCTATTACAGGAGCTAGACACTTAACAAACACCATGGGCGCTGTAGATAACCCAAAGTGTAATGCAGAAAACTGATAATTATAACCCAGACCACCTTTAATATAATAGAAAACTGGCTTTCTGAACATCGTCTTATCCTAAATCCCAAAAAAACTAAAATGCTGTTATTTTCACCAACACGTAGGTCTACCGCTTTCACCTTTACCATAAAATCAAATGATGGCACAATAATCTCCCCTGACCCATCTACAAAACTATTAGGTGTCATCATAGACAATAATCTAAAATTTGACCTACATGTTAACCAAACTATCAAAACCATCAATAAAAAAATAGGGTCACTTTACAGAATAAAAGCCTTCCTAACCCCTCCAGCTAAAATTGCCATAGTAAAAAGAAAAATGAACTATACTGAACAAGTTAGTTCACTGAAGGTAGCAAAACGAAATAAAAGTAGCAAAACGAAATGAAATACACTTGTAACAGCACCAATAATGTTGTCCCAGTCAAAAAATAGCGTAGGATCCACTTTAATAAACGCTTTCATCACACGACTTCATCAGAATACTTTACAAACTCATTTTGACCCATTTAAATACACACTCAATCAACAAATAATTAAAAACAATTAAACAATTAATTAATCAACTCAATTAAAAATATGTTAAAAACTCATCACAATTCATACTGAATTAAATAATTGTAATATATTATATTCCTTATTTATACTTAACTTTCTATATTTTAAAAAAACATTTCACATTTATTGCTTCATTTAACCCAGGATGTTTATCAGAATTTAACCTAATCTGCCACAATGTTTCCTTTTGTTCTAACATATTCTTGAAATCCCCAGCCCTATTATCAGTTTCACAAACTTCAAGTACTGAAAAAACAAATTTTTTGAAAAAATTACAATTTTTGGAGTGTTTATATAGGGCATTTTTTTCATCTTTGCATTTCATGCTATATAAATGTTCCTTTATGCGGGTACTGAGACTACGAGTAGTCATACCCACATAAAAAGCAGAGCATGCTGTGCACATGCCTATATAAACTAAACCACAAGAATTACAATCTACACACCCAGGTACTTCAATAATTCTATTGTGGCTAGCTACAGCAATACTGGTACCTACAGATATGAACCGACAAACTTTACAGTTCTGGCAGCAAAACATACCATTTTTGTTTATATCAGCCTTCTTGTAATCACTTCTATTGTATTCCAACATTTTTTTAATGTTATTAGTATTCCTAAATACAAAATGTGGGTTACTGCCTAATGTCTTTGAAACATCCTGGTTCCCTTGAATAATTTTCCAATTTTTATTAACAATTGATGCTATTACATTCATTTCACTACTCATCTCTAACGAACACATAACTTCTTTTTCAATATTTTTTTCATTCCAGATTTTTGTTAAACTTTGAGATTCAAGATCATTTAAAATTGCTGGAAATAAACTGTCACGCTTCTCAAAATTTCATTTCCACTATTCATTAAGTTGTTAATATCATAACCTCTATCTAAAAATAATGAGGTTATGAAATGAAATTCTTCAATCAAATTTTCAACTCTACTAGTCATACGGCTTGCTCTTATATATTGCCCTCTGGGTATATTTTTGACAATGTGTTTTGGATGATTACTTTTATAATGTAAATAGCCATTCGTAAATGTCCGCTTTCTGTGTATTTTACTGTGAAATCTATTATCATTCAAGTCCCACCATAGACATACATCTAAAAAATTCACTAATAAACCTACATCACCTATGGTGAATTTTAAGAAATCTGAACACTTATTGGCTTTTATCATAAAATTATTTACTGTCAATTCATCCCCTTCTATTATAAAAAATAAATCATCAATAAATCTTTTATAAAACACAATTGTAAACTCTTCTTTTATCATGGATAATATATCCATTTCCCACCATGCCATGACTGTATTGGCAAATGCTGGAGCGGCAGGTGACCCCATGGCAATACCCTTTCTCTGCCTATAATATTGTTTGCCAAAAATAAAATAATTATTTTCTAACACTATTTCTACAAAACTACAAATAGTGGAAATAACACCGTTCGGGAGTAATTTTTTCTTTGTTAAATAACTGCGTACTGCTTCAATACCTATACAGTGGGGAATACATGTGTACAAAGATGTGACATCCAACGTAAAAATAATATGTTTGTTGGAGTCGAACAATTTGTTCATGCTAAATTTCTTAACTTCCTCCAAAAAATGCCACGAGTCCTTGACAAATGATGCCGTTTCTTGTAGTAGCGGTCCCAACACCGCATCAATAATTAATGAAATACCTTCTGTACTAGAATGGGGGCTGGACACAACTGGTCTGAAAGGGGGATTTTTGGAATCTTTGTGGATTTTAGGGATTCCAAAAATCACCCCTATTTTTGGATTTTGTACAGAACAAAATTCATATAAATCTAAACTAATATATCCAGACATAAGTGCTTCATATATATATGATTCAATAAATCTAAATCTTTTATAAATATCAAATAATTTCACTTTCTCATATTCATCTTGATTATCTAAAATGTCCACCATACTATTATAATATTTTTGTTGTTCCATGATCACTATATTTGCACCTTTATCACTTTTCATGAAACGTAACCTACTTCTTAAGGCTATCAATTTTTCTAAGGCCATTCTTTCTGTTTTATTTAAATTATCATGGTCCTTTTTAGGTTTTTTTAACATTTTCCTAATATCTTCGATGCATGTTTGTTCAAATACTTCCATAGTATATTGTAATCTTGGTACAAAACTAGATGGTTTAATTAATGCTTTATTAGGTTGAGATATATCATGCATCAGATATGTTAGATTCAAATTTCTAACAAATTTTTTAACATCTATAACTGTTTTACTCAAACTAGCCTTATAATGGGGGACAAAATTAAAACCATATTTTAATACATTTAATTCTTCAGTGGAAAATGCATGTTCTGTTAAATTAATTATATTAAAACAATCAATTTCATTCATTATGCTTCGTCCCCCGACGAATTTGACCCCAAAAAAGTACGGCTTCTAGTGAGAACCGTTGATTTATTGCCTTGACTCCTTTTGGCCATTAAGGCCTCATTCACTGTTTTCTGTTTTACTATCACATCTTGCTGTTCTGTACTCGGTAAAGGCCTATTCAAACCTGTTCTTTGTGGTTTACCTCCCTCACTACTGTTGTTATTCATAGCATAATTTTCATTAGGAACACTAACCCTTGTGACATTGTTGGAAGTGCTGACATGTCTATCATTGCTTTCTATGTCAAGCATATTCACATTACTATCAGACATGCTAGCCCCTCTACCAACCACTTCACTAAATGAACGTTGTCCAGCCTTTCCATCTCTAACTACTCTATTACTATTATTCCTCTCAGTGTAATTATTCCCCCTTACACTAGGTGCAAAATTATTATAAGCAGCGTCATTTTAATAAAATTGCCATAGCTTGATCTCACCTTCTTTCAACACTTCTGTATGCACCCCTCTACTCTCGAATTTAAATAAGACTGTCCTTAACAAACTCTCAATTTGCTACAACCACATTGCCAGGTTTGCCACTGGGCTGCCTTTAAGGACACATCATTGCATCAATCTAAATCAGCTTGGGTGGCTTGAACTACCTAGCCTAATCCAGTATAACCAACTGATTATGGCCTATAAAATCCTCTATAATCCGGACAATACTCCTGCACTTAAAAATATTATCACCCCCTATAACAATCCTAGACTGCTTCGATCCTCTAACAAACTACTAATTCAGACTAGCAAAATTAATAACAAAGCCGGTGATTCTCTCTTTGCAAACTCTGTAAGTAGATCCTGGAACTCTCTTCCAGCTGATATTACCTTACTTTCCACCTTAGGTCAATTTAAAACTAGACTCAAACAACATCTGTCACTTAACTGGCTATGTCAGTGTATCAAGCCTGGCTAACTCTCTCTAGAATGTGTAAATATCTATTAACCAGTTTACTGTACAATTTAATTTAATCCTGACTTGTGCTCAGGATTAACTGTAACCTGTGGAACTTGTTTAACTTGCTTACTTATGTAATATCTGTAAATAGTCTGTTTGTAATATGTAATGCTGGTATTATGTAATGCTGTATCTGCTTACCCTTGGAGCTTTTCTCCCCGGGCCTCTGCTGAAAATGGACATGCATCCAGTCGGACTATCCCGGTCAAAAAATGTAAAATAAATAAATAAAAATAAAATGTGACCCATACAGCAAAAAATAACTTAGAAATTTCCTGAAGCCTTTGGCTACTGGAATGTGATTGCATCCATCTTTTAGATCTAATGTTACCATAAAGCTTCCCTGGGGAATGAGAAGTAACAGATTCTGAAGGGTTACAATTTTACATCTTGGAGCTTTCACATACAGATTTAGAAAGGAAAGACCTAAAATTGGTCTCCAAGAAGATTCTTTCTTTGGCAACAGAAACATTCTGGAATCAAAGTGTTTGCCCCTTTGATTTAATGGCACTGGATCTATGACTTCTAGGGTAAGTAAGTGCTGAGTAACCCAAGGAAAAAATTCTGTTTGGTACAGAAGGTGGGAAGGAACTCCCCTGAAAGGATATATTTGCATCCTGTGCCAACTGTATCCTTCCTGAGCTACCTTTACCACCAAGTGTCTGTTACTAAAGGGTACTGTAGAGAGACAGACAGGGCAGATTTTTTTTGATAGGGACAGGAGGGAAATGGGGGAAGAATGCTGATATAGTCATTTTGAAGTTATAGACTCTCCCTTTTTAGGAAAGAACCCTTGTTTCTTGTTCGCCTCCTGCCATCTCTTTTTTGTTTCTCTGTTTGGCTTGAAAGGTAGAGGATTGCTTTATTTTGTTTCATAAATGTGAAAGAGTATTTCGGAAATTTGGAAGGAGACTCCTAAAACATCTTGCATATTCACTAAATTAAGGGGAAGGATTTGATAACATCAACAGCCTGTTCCCAGCTGACAAAACATGTGGATATGGAAGCAGGGTCAGATCTAAGGTGGAAAAATAAATGCTTGTCAGCTTGAAAAACTTTATAAAGCCTTTTAGAAGATTGAGAATCAAGGTTGCTACAGGCAACATTAAATACATCCTACAAGGCTGACATTAACTGATGAAAGGAAGTAGAATGAGGCATATCTGCTTGAAATATGCCATAATATTCCTCAGTTCAGAGGGAACATCCATTTATTCCCATAAAAACACACCATTCATCCTGGGTGTAGGTTCTGGGAAACAAAATATTCCCCCAAAGGAGGTTGTCTGGACCAAGATGCCTCTGAATCACAGAACTATGCTTATGAATCTGCAGGAAAAGAAGCCCTCTTCCTGTCTATGTCAGTATATTCTAACTTGTTCCTCAGGAATGTTTCTACTGACCTCTTTTATAGGTAAAGTTTTCTGGGTACCAGGATTAAAAGCCTGTAATAACTTCTAGCTAAGGTAAGAAAAATTATATTTTCCAATAGATTATCTGTCTCCAAGACGTGGTGTCTTCAGATGAACAATGTTAAACTTTTTTTTTTCTTTACAGCTACAGCTGATGACTGACACAGAGAAGGTACTTTGGCCCCATCAAGAAGTCTTTTCACCCTGGCTACGGTGAGCAGCATCCCTCAGTATCCCCCAGTTTGTCTCTCTCTCTGCCTAGAAAAGATGATTCTCCATGCCCTGTTCAGACACTGGAACAACTGAAGAAGATATGGTTGATCCCTCTCTAGTTTCTGGTGGCTGAAAGGACTACAACAGAGGAAGCTGGAGAGATAGGTGAGTTGTCTGAGGAACAACTACTGGCCACCGCAGAGTCACCCACTACTGCTTTAGGAATTGACTGAACCTGTGAAGTCAACAAGAGCTCTTTTGGTAAGTTGCTTTTTCTTTCAAGGAGCAGTGGGAGGCAGAGCAGCAGAAGCAGGGTAAGTATCCATGCTGTGACCGAAGATGATGCTCCAGATGAGGAAAGCTTTTCTGGAATGAGTCTGTCAGATGTAAGTTGTCAAACAGTGTGCACAAGCAACACACTTGGCACTTATGCTCACATATGCAGTCTTCTCATGCCTCTCAACTGTCCAGATTTTTGCCTCATATTTTGGTTTGTTCCTCTTAAACAATTTGTGGTTTTCTGGCAAATCAGTGGAGACTGAAGTCACTAAATAATGACAGACATTATCATGTTAACAAAAAAACTGTTATTCTAGTATTTTTCTAAGTTTATAACAATATTTAAAATTGGTCCCTATGTTTGGGCCTTTATTTTCCCATTAATTTTAGCTTTGTCTATCTTTCTTGCAGTAAGAGGTTGATAGGTACAAGCCCTTAACCAATGTAATGCACAAGCAGCACACTAAACTCCTTTCACTGGCAGAATTTGACTCTGACAGAAAAAAAAATAGGTAAGTTGTCACACAGTGAACACAAGCAAAACCCCATAGAAATTTCTGACCAAATAAAACACATCTCAACATTAAACATTTTCATAAAGTACACAAAATTTACATACATGATACATTTTCTTATTAAAATAGACCTCAAATTAGCCACAGCTAAAAACAGTGCTCCCTGATGGGAAACTTCCAACATTAGAAAGATATTAGGTTTCTTAAGGGAACAATACCACTAAGAAGCCCAAGTAATATAAATAGCAATTTTTTAAAGGGCAATACTGTGTGTGGAAGGGTTCCCCACTGGGGACTTATCTGTCAGAATAGAAACTAAAAGTTGTCTTGCTGCTCTTGTGAAGCCAGGAGGTAGCAAGAAAATACGAAGTATTGAAGATTCTTTATTCTGACTGCTAATTTTCCTTCAACAAGGCTGCCCAATCAGCAGTCAGAGTGAAGGTGTGGAAGGGAGCCAGACCTTTTGGAAGATGAACGGTTGTTGTGTCTTACCAAAGACACAACCAATATACCCTGAAATATAAACATCTGACCCAGCTACAGCAGCTCTTGATACTGCATCTGCCACACCATAATGCCATTTCACTGATTGCTTTAGTGAATTGTGATACTAAGAAATCATGGAGGTAAATGCCTTATTTCAGAAGAAAGTAAATTAGCAGCAGTTTTATTCAAAAGAGGTTTTCAAAATATACTTAGCAATGTGTGCCTGACAGCTAACTGTTGTACATTATAGGGTAGAAGCTGTATATACCTTCTTCATGGAGCTGACAAAAGCCCTGCCATCCTTCTCTGAGGGTACCGGATTAGTAGCAGTCAGGGGCTTAGACCTACAGCCTTTAGCTAAGGAAATAACAGATGGATCTGCAACAAGGTTATAGAACAGAAACTTGTGAGTTTGTGGAACCAAAGTCTATATGTTTTTTTATGTGCAAGACCTTGAGTGTCAGACGTACAAGCAAAATTAAATGCATCAAGTACATCTGTGACAGTAGGGACATCCAGAGGCTTAGGGGTTTCTACCCGTAAAAGTTTGTAATATCTTCTTTGTGCATCAGATATGTCTTTTTCCTCCCATTGGAAGAGGTATTCCATCTGTGTATGGTATCAAAAAATATTTTTTTTACAGAGGAGAATAGGTTCATAGGTAGGTACTAGGCTACTGGCCCTAGGGCCTATATAAGCCTAGCCAAAAAGGTACCCTGGCTTTCGCCACCCAAAAAAAATATTTTCCTGTGCCCCTGTTGAGCAGAGCCCCAGAGGTGATCCCGGGGGTGAATTTCCTATTTCCCATCCAATCATCAAGATTTTTCTTGAAGAGTGCTAATGAGGAGCTTTGTTTAATATAGATAAGTAGTTTGTTCCAGAGTGGTGACAAGGTTTAGGTCTCTAGAGCACGTAGCTTGGAGGGATTGGGATTTCTTTAAGTGGAGCATGTCCAACAGCTCCGGGTTTGACATGTTTGTATGTTAGGCAGAGATCGCCTCTGAGTAGGCGATATGCAACGGAGTAAAGCTGGAGTTTTTTGAGACAGTCTGCATAGGGCATCTGTTTGAGGCCAGTAATCCTCTTTGTGAAGTATTTCTGCGGCCTTTGCAGTTGTCGTAGATGTCTTGTGAAGTACTTACCAAAAGGGTAATTGTACTCTATAATGGGTCTAATGAGTGACGAGTAGAGGGGAACAATGACCTCTTTTTTCCTGGATGAGAAACCTTTTGTGATGAGGTGTGCAATGTAGAAGGATTTCCTGACTACTGTGGTGATGTGATTATCAAAGGAGCGACTACTGTCCACATGTGTCCCAAGGTCTCTTATCACACTTTCGTTGTTAAGTAGACTACCACCTATGTGGTAGCTCATGGGTACAGAGTTTTTACCAAAGGGGATGACAATGCACTTTTTGGCATTGAGCTTGAGGTCATGGCTTTGACATCAGGCATCAGTCTCAGCGAGGCCCTTTTGCAGGATGTCCACATCATTAGGAGTTTTGATTATGGCTCCTAGTTTGCAGTCATCTGTTAACTTCGTTAGCCAAAGACCTTCTGTGTTAGCCTGTACTTCAGAAAAGTAGATAGCAAACAGGAGAGGACCCAGGACTGAACCCTGTGGTATTCCACTTATCACTGGTCTGAAGTCGAATTTGGAGTCTGCTACTTTCACAGTGTGGGTTCTGTCAGTGAGCCAGTTGGCAACCCATCTTGTGACATAAGGATTTATACCTAGTTTAGTGAGTTTATCTATAATTCCATAGTGGGGGATGGTGTCAAAAGCATTGGCAAGATCTAGATAGGCTGTGTGAACCACTGCTTCAAAGAAGTCTATCAGGTTTAGAAGACATGATCTGCCTTTTACAAACCTAAACTGGGTGGGGTCCAGAGTTTGGAGATTAGCGATGTCTTTGTTTATAAGTTCCATGATGATACTTTCCATGGCCTTGCAGACCAGGCTCATTAGGCTAATGGGGCGGTAGTTCCCGGGGTCTGTGGTGGCACTCCCTTTGTGGAGTGGGATAACCATCGCTGTGTACCATCCAGTGGGTACAAAGCCTGAGGTGAGGCTAAGACTGAACATGGTGCTTAGGTGTGGTGCCAGTTCATTCTGTAGTTCATGTAGCACGCAGCCTGGGATGTTGTCAGGTCCCATGGATGCTGTGTTCTTGGCTTTGGAGAGTGTGTTTTTTACCTGTGCAGCCGTTATTACAGGAACTTTGCATTCTTCCGGTATAGAGATGGGCCCTTTAGGGGGTGAAAGAAGGATAAAGTTAGCACTGAACCTATCTGCCAGGATGTTGGCAATATCAGTTGGTTCTGTATGTTTAGTGTCATTGTGCCATAACTCAGAGCAGATCTGAGTGTTGCCATTGAGATTCTTGACATAGCTGTAGAATGCTTTGTGGTTGTCTTTAGAATCAGTGGCGATTTTGTTTTCGTAACTAACTTTGGAGGATTTTATGAGGGATCTCAGCTTCTTACTGAGGCGAGCAGGGAGTTCCTCTAACCATGGGATTTTACTCTTTTTTGCAACAGCTTCATTTTTCTGTTGTAGAGTTTGTTTATGGCAGGGGACCACCTGATTGGCTTCCTTTGTTTGGAGGATAGCATCTTGGTCCTGTTAGGGATAACATGATCAATGCACTCGTGTAAGTGCTTATAAACTGCATTTGTATAGGATTCAGCAGTCGTACCTCTATTGTCAATCTACATGGGTGTCGTGAAGTTTGCCACTTCTGTCTAAAGAAGCGTGAAGTTGGCTTTGGAGAATTTTTTTACGGTGGTTTCCCTAATGGGGGTGGGGCGGGATGTGGATGTCTAGGGCGATTAGCTTATGGTCGGATCTGACCAATGAGGAACTGACCTCTGGTGTGGAACACCAGTCGTCCATGTTGATAATGACCAGGTCTAGGATATTGCTGCCCCTGGTGGGGGTGTGGATAAGTTGATCCAAGGCATTGGAATTTATGAATTCCAGAAAAGGTTGAGCAAAAGAGTTGGTACATGACTAGTTTTCCCAGTTAATGGTGGGGTAGTTAAAATCGCCCATTATGAGCATGTTGATTTGTACCCTAATATTTTCCAGTGTATCAAGAAATGAGGAGTGGGAATACTGGGGCACGGTGGGGGATCTATAGAAAGTTACAATTTGGATTGCGGTCTTGCTCAGAGTTAGTTGCACTTGGATAATCCCGGATGCATTATGCTGAGCAACTAGCCTGGAGGTGTGGATATCCTTAATGAATATGGACACGCCTCTGGCTTTAGTGTTTCGGTCCAGGTTAGGTGGCCGAAAGGTGTGGTATGAATTATAGCCTGGTAATGCAGGGTTGTTCTCTGGAGCCTTGAACCAGGTCTCTGTCACTGCACAGATGTCGATGTTCTCCATTTTAAGGAGTGCCTCGAGTGAATGCATTTTGAAGTTTAGACTTCTAGCATTGAGAAGATTACCCTCAGAGTTTGCTTGCTTGTACCTGTTATGGTAGTGAATTTGTCATTTGAACCATGCTTAAAAATGGCACTACAAGGGTGGCAAGAGCCTTAGCCAGTATCTGGAATCCCAAGGGTGACAGGTGCAGGCCATCTTCGGCAAAGCATCGTGGTCTATTGATCTTGTCATCCCAGGCAGACAGGTACTGGATCCCTTTAGAGTGACACCAGAAGCTTGGCCAATTGTTGAAGTCAATCATTTTGTCCTTGTACTCTGGTATCATTCTGGGTGATGGCAAGATGCTACTCAGGGCTAGGGTCATACCTGCCTGGGCTACAAAATCTAAGGAAAGGTTTTCTTTAGAATGTAACTTCAAGGTGTCAGGGGTTGAAACCTGAGAGGCATAATCAAGTCCAATTTCCGCAATATCAGACCATGAATCACTACCTGAAGAAGAGGGTAAGCTCTTCTTTTTTGACTGTGAAGAAGTTAGTGAAGCAGACTGTAATGGTTAGGAGCCTTTAAAATGACCTTTGGCAAAGGAAAACCATCCTTCCTAGACTTTTGGATGAAGAGGTTGTGAGAGGAAAAGCATGTCTTCCAATTCTTTTTTTAGGACTATCTAAAGAATAACTTTGAATAGACTCCAATGTCTGGATCTCAACTTGGGAGCTTGGTAAATCTTTCCTGACAAGTACTTGATGGATTTCTTCTGGTCCCTCCAAGATCACCAAACAAGATTCTTCTTTCTCATTTGAAAGTGTATTTTTTGCTCTGAAGGACATCAACAGAATCCTGACCCTTAGCATCATCCTGTGCAGCAACACCAGAGGGGGTCAGAAGAAGGAAATGGATGGTCTGAGTAGTCTAATATGGCCAGTGTAGAGTCAGTTGTCCATTGAGGGCAAATAAAAGTGGATACAGCAGTCACCATTTTAGGGGTGTCTTTTACTGTTTTCCTTTCCTTGAGAGTTAGAGGAAGGATTTCTGAGGTGCTGGCACAAGAGTCCATTGCTGGATTGTGACACCCTGATGTTACTCATTTTCTAGACAAATGCTAAGGAAATTGCACCAACTTATGACTGTTTTAGGAGTAAACAAGAAGTAAGTGCTACATAAGCAGATGTTGTGAGATTCTAATACGTAAAACAAACTGTGTGGGAATCTTTATATGGAATCCCCCCCCCGGTACTTTCCCTTTGTTCCAGGTATAAGCAGAAACAAAGACAACTTTTTCAGAAAAAAAAAATGGAAGGAAAATCCTGATAGAGCACTTACCTGCCCAAAGATCAAACAAGCTGACTGCTAAGCCACTGAAAATACAATGAAATCTGACTGGTATGTCAATGGCAAGAAAGTTCTGGGTTTTGGCACCATTTGTCTGCTTTTATAACAGTATGTTGTCATAGTGCATGTAGATGGCACCCAAAAACTAGTAGGAAATTTGATCCTTGGGAGGATACATCCCACATAGCTTTTGCTACTAACTCAGTGATCTAATTGAACATTTGACCATTCCTTGAAGTGACCAGTAATGCTTAAACCTATACAAAGGTAAAATCTCACAGACTATATTACAGACAGTAAAAAATAGATACACAAAGACTACAGTTAAAGTAGCAACAGAAGCACAAAGAACAAATACTGCAGTTAAAAGACTAGACCAAGTTTACATAATGTCTATGAAATGCACCTGGCACATATTAGTCTGATATATACCTCTCAACTATCAATACATTTTGCAAAATGTTCCTAATTTTGCCTCATATTTCTGCCTTATCCCTCATAAATTTTCTGGAAAAAAAATCACTGAAGATTACAGTCAGACAATAATACCAGTTACTAGAGTTTCATACTTTTTATTGTTCAGAAAATGCATGTTAATGCAAGACATGTTAACAGTAATACTTAAAAATTGCATCTGATATTGGACTTTTTTCCTCCCCCATTATTTTTGAAATGAAACTTCTTGTGGTAGGGTATGAGAGCTCGGAGTGAAGGGGAAAAGTGAAATGAAAGTATAGAAGTCAAGCTCTGCCTACAAAGGGCGGAGTTTGACTTTCGTATTCTATTTTATCTTTTCAATCACACAGACACACATGCACGCACAGTTTCAGAATGGGTGATCTTGTCACAGCAGCAGTACCTTAAAGATCTGAAAAATATCCCCCTTCTCTACAGACTAGTAGAATTGCAATAGGCAAGGAGTCATACTTGATCAGCTTGAATACAGGCTCTCCATCATAGCTACAACTTCTGAAAAAGTAAGCACTAGAGATCAGCAGTCTAGAAGAGCTGCTCTAGTGCTCACAGTGGTGTGTCTTTGCCCTATCTTCCCTGATCTTCAGGGTATGTTTTTGCTTTTTGGGTCCCTCCTTCAGTTATTATAAGGATCGGTGTTAGGCATGGCAACAAGCCCTGTTACTATATAAAGTACGCTCATGAACTGCACCACATTCTGCCTCTGAATCCTGTGAGCAAGATACTGCTTCAGCGTATAAGATGTGGGCTATCTCTCAACTGTAATGCAAATATAAAAATGGCCAGTAACCAAAATGACAGTCACTAGGATGTGAGAGATATAAATACAGTTTTGTAAGGACTTTTCTCCAGTAAGTCATCTACACCATTTTCCTTGGTGCATTATTCTTTTTAGTTGCATAAATCTTCAATTAATTTTTGATTTTCCCCTCCCTGCCCTAAAAAATTAATTAATTAAAGAAAAAATATATGCACATGGTCACCACGCACTTCCTTTGCACTTCCTTACAAAAGTTTCACTTCTACCATGCGTGGCGACCACACACATATTTTGTGGTTTTGTCCAGTATTTTTGAGCAAAGAAGCTGAAAGATATGGTCTGATAAGATATTGTCACATTATCTGGCTTGAACTAAGGGAAGTTTGATGATTTGCATGCATACATACAAATATTTCAAGCAGAGGCATTAATGCTCTTCTAGCCTGCCAATATACCAAAACAATTATTTCCATAATAAATGTCCAGGCTGTTCTTAAAAACATCTAAGCTACTGTGTGTTTTAATGTAATTTTCGTATTCTATTGTGTGCATCAGCTAGTCATTCTGCGGTGGTGCAGCGGTAGCACTGTTGTCTCACAGCAAGAGGTTCTCCCGTTCGATTCTTGGCTTGGGTTGGGAGTGCCTTCTGTGTGGAGTCTGCATGTCCTCCCAGCGGTCAAGTGGGTGTTCAAAAGACATGTGTTGAATGGGCGTGCCTTCATTGAAGGTTGGGCGTCGGGCTGGCAACTTGACACCATAAAAAAAAAAAACTGCCAATCATTAGCAGACTGGAGTTCCGCTGTGGCGACCCCTAACCGGGAAAAGCCGAAAGATAAACAACAACATTCTCTGCATCAGCTGTTCTCTCAAAGAACCAATTAGTACACTTCACATTCCTATAGAACCTTCTACGTAGGTTGTCTGATGATTGTCTACTACTTTTTGATAACCCCAAATATTCCCAGAGGTAGTTATCTCTAAATACTCCATATACATGAATAAAGTATCCTCTTAAATATCTTTATGAGACACTGTACAAGTTCAGACATTTTAGTCTCTCATAATAACTTAAATAATAATAACTTAAATGTTCACATCCATGAATGCCTTTGGTATATTTCTGCTGTACTCTTTCCAATTTATCCATGCTTCTTTTCTTATAAAGTTTCCATATTGTTATTCCATACTCAAGCTTGGATCTAATGTAATTAACAAGCAATGACTTTATCATTTCTGATTTCCTAGACTTTATAAATCTTTTTGCACAATCTATAGTTTTATAACTATCACTGACATATTGGTTGATATGATTAGAAAAACTCAAAGCTGGATCTACCCATATACCTAGGTCTTAAATGAATCTACAGTTTCTAATTACTGTGTGATGTATTAAATATATACTTTTCATGTTATGTCTCCCAAATCTCATATGCTTAGTTTTTGATGTATTATTCTCCTGCACCCAAATGGTTAACTAAGTGAAGTTCTTTTGCAGGCATACCCTATCTGTAACATATGTAATCAATTTACCCATTTTCAAGCCATTTGCATACAGACTGTAGAAAACCTCAGATGAAAAATACAGATCTGAAAGATACAATCTAAACAAGTAAGGGCCTAGGATAGTGCCCTGTGGGACACACTAACTGTAACCTTGAATTTTACCTGTCCAATTGCTGTATGATCCTTGTCACATCCTATTTGTAAGCCATGCAGCTATCCGTCTTATCAACAGTACATCAACACCTAGTTGATCTAATTTATGAACCAGAGCAGGTAGAGACATGACTATTCATGTAGCAAGAGACTCAACTTCACAGCTCATATTGGTTATGTTGCATGAATCCTGTCTAATGGGATTCCATAACATTCGGTGTTATCCGACTACATTTTGTATGCAATGTATATTTCACATCCAGTAAACGCACATCTGACACCAGCTAAAATCAGATCCATGGAAAATTTAGGACTGCATCTTTATAGGGAGGTAGCACAGAGTTGTATAACATACCATGCTGTGGATTCATGGATAAATATAAACTTGGAAACTGGGGACTGTGAAACTGACATTAAGTGATACCAATCCACACAATGGACTTGTGATTGCAGCCATGGTGCTTGGCCATAGTGGCACTGTATGACTCTGGGTTTGTCCTATTCCCCTTTCCCTTAAATACAGGTTTAACAAGTCTTGAGGAATCTCCCCACATTTATATGAATGAGTAAATAAAACCTATAATGGCACTGCTAGTTCATGCTGGAGTATTCTCTGGTCACTATTACTAATTCCATCTCCTCACTGTGCTTTGTTTGGATCCAATTTTCACAGCTCTTTTCAATATAATCCAATTTGACTTCAGTGTCTGAGGTTACCTGGATGTCACTATGACAAACTTATTACCCCTTTTGTGGAGTAAAACTGCTTTGTATGAGATTTTGAAAATATATTTATAATGTGTCTGAGAATTTACAGTTTATCAATTTGTATGTCTTTACTCCTATTGCATCTATAAAATGTTTTTCTATTATGCTCAATATCTTTATATACATTTTCTTCACATTTTTCTTGATCTTGTCTCACACTATGTTTAATTTGACTGTCCAGCTTGTTTATTTCAGTTTTTAAAGTCATAGTTCGCCCTCTTTTCCATTTCTTATATTTTTTGTCTCTTGCCTTAATCAAGTATCTTGTTCTTATGCAACTATATCCTCCAGAGGTTGTGTGCCTAGATCCTGATGGTAAACATTTTTTTTTGCATTCAATTTCTGTTTAAAACTTTTCACATTCCTTATGCATTTTTTTCCACTGAAGGCATCACTACAATTAGTTTTACATAGTGACAGTTTTGCTTCTATATAGTCTGTTATTAATTGTCTGTGCACGGGTTAGATTTCAGTTTGGAAGAATTATCTAGCAACACGTTAACCTTTCTAATACCATGATCACTGCACATCAATGGATTTAAAACTTTATATGAAGTAATCGTAATTTCTTCAGAAACACAGACAGTGTCTAGTATGTTCCATTCCTTGGTAGGCTTTTTTACAATCTGAAGCAACTGTTGCTCCTGAACATACATTGTAGATAATTTCCTTACTAGTGTTGTTGAATTTATATTATTCCAGTTTATTTCTGGTAAATTTAACCCCAAGTGTGTTTCAAGCAAGAAATGTATGAATTCCTCTAGGTCATCAGCATTTGACTTTGGTGATCATTACACTCCAACAATTGTTATATGTTCCAGGGATGTCTTTATTGTCACAGTTACACAGTCTATAGTATTAGTGTTATCACTGAACATGTAGTAATCACAGGTCTCATAACAATCTTTAATCCTCATCATAACACCTCCATCTGCTTTTTTGTTAGCATGTCTGTTACAGTAAAAACATTTATACCCTGACAGAACTGGTTCTTTAACCATCTTTTACAAAGAATGGCTACATTAATTTTGTGAGAAATGAGTAAATATTCCAATAAAAAAATATATTTTTATTGCTCCTAACATTACAACTGTCAGAGTGGTATCAAATGTTTCTATCTGTGAATTGTTAAATTTTAAACCTGGACTAATTCTGCCTTGTGTTTGTCAAAAATTGCAAAATATCTGCTGTAAAATTTCTCTTCCCTGATCTTGACAAGTACATATCATCCTGTCTATACAAGTACACCCAAAATTAGGCTTGAATGCTGTACACATTTCCATTTTTTTAAAGCGGGTAATTTTTTCATGTAGGTGTTTACTCAAAAAATCTTTTCATTCACAGTGACCAGACTCTCCTTTCTATATGTGATTTGTGAAAAAATATATCCTAACACCTGTACAAGCTATGGTACCTAAGAGGGCTATAAGTTCCCTACTGACAGTCAAGGAGTCCTTGTGGATGAAATCATTTGTACCGACATAAAACAGATCTATACTTACTAACTTTAAGGTGTTCTAAGGCCTTTCTTGCATCTCCTATTTTTGCTCCTGGCAAGCATAACACTATTCAATATTCATTAATTCACTGCAGATGTAAGTATCGGTTCCTATAATAACTGAATCTCCATTTATGAGTATATTTTCTGACCAGATCTGAAGAATCTTCAACTTCTAATTCAGTAATATCTGCTCTATCAATAGTTACAAAGGAATGATCTTCATCAACATTAGTCTTATTAATCCCACTGTTTTCATTGCTTATTACTTTTCCAAGCATACAGTTCTCATCCCGATGACTTTGTTCATCCACAGCTTGATCTCTGTCTTTCTCCTCTTCTTTTCTTACAGTAATGTTCTAGAGTCTTTCCATGTTCGGTTTTGTTGTCTTCCTTTCCACCTGCCTCTTGTCTCTTTTTTCTACATTCTCTTTTAGAAAAATAGTGTCTTTTTCTGTAGACTGAAGGTTTTCTGGTAGAAAAATGTGTATCATTCCCTGTAATCTACGTGTTATATAACAAAGCAGTATACTTTTTAGTATGCATTCTTTGCTTTATAGACATTAATCAGTTTCTTTTTCTTCCTTGTTATTTGTTTGTAAACTTCATCCTTTCTTTCTTCTTTTATTTTCTTCTATATGCTCTGAATCCTCAGACTGCTTGAAAACTTGTATCCAGAATTCCAAAGTTGTCAGTGGTATTATCTTGCTCAACAGGGGTTGAGTGATCTTTACTGACAATGGACACTTTGTTTCCTAAATGTGTTCTGTTTGTTCTTTGCCTAACATTATTTATCTCATCGGTCCAGTTATTATTATATGTAACAACACTTCTCCAAGCTGTGCCACTTGCAGAAGTACAATTGTCATCAGTTCTAGATTTACTAATAATTGTAAGCAAATCATCCAACTTTTGACATTAGTAAATATACATAGCATTTAGTACACAGTACAAGACACTTGCGCTTTAGCAAATCATTAATGGTATATTCATTTAAGGAATCAATTTCAGCTGCAAATTAATAAAGAATTCTACATGAAAAAGATAATCAAAATCAGTTATTACAGAATTAAAACAGATTTTAAATCAACTTCTATGAGAAAAATCACACAAATAATAAACAACAAAAATTAAGTAGAATAAAATTGTTGCTCTGTTATCAGTTGTAAAAGTAGTATAAAAGGTGGAATTCCTTTACATCCAGTACAAATGTACATAATAGCTTCTGCTCACTATCGCTTTAGTAGCTAATACACAAACTTTTACAATGAAACCGAAACTCACATAGTTGTCTACTTCACAAGCAGGGAAAATGGTTACATGTTCCTATCTGAGATGCAGAAACACTAACACTGGAACTAAAATGACAGTTAAGTACTTACCATAACATTGTATCCTGGTTATTAATTTCCATCAACGTCAATGTGTGGGACTGATTACCTGACAAGCAAATGCACTTCTTACAGCTAAAGTTTCTCCCATCAACCACAATGCACTACCTGCACACCTGAGATCGACCTAGCCCTATAACAGACATCAAAGTATTGTTTGCCCCATAATATCAAGCTATTGTGTACAAAAAAGGTCTGGTCTAGACTACCCTCTGTAGGTCTGTAATGTGTGTCTGGGAGAATGAATAGTGACAATTTGAAGGAGGTGAAGGATGGGTTTTTTAAAGCAGGTGGACATAGATAATCAAGATCCAACATTATCGTAAGTACATAACCATCATATCTTAAAGATCATGTACAAAGTTTTTTGTTACCATTTCTTTTTTGCCATAAGTATGCTCTCATTATGTAAAGCGAGCTTTCTTTTTTTTCTAAAATGTGTAAATACATTGAACTTTACTTACTTCAGTGGAACTATGCTCATTAAATACAATAACCATGTGTTTGTATTTACAGTAAGCTGAGCAGCTGTCCAGTTACTTCCTTATTCTATGTCACGACACAGAACTGAAAAAACTCCCTTATCAGCTTCAACAAAAAGTTGAGATCCCTCATCAAATCCTCTAAAGCTAACTATGAAAACAGAATTGCAGCAGATAGTAAAGACAACCACAAGGCCTTCTATAGTTATGTAAAGAACCTCCAGGGCAATACCCAGATTTGTTCTGAGCTACTGCACAATGGTACTTCCTATACCGAGC
This sequence comes from Protopterus annectens, assembly GCF_019279795.1. Taxonomy (NCBI): domain Eukaryota; kingdom Metazoa; phylum Chordata; order Ceratodontiformes; family Protopteridae; genus Protopterus; species Protopterus annectens. Next base: position 307,694,093 of record NC_056745.1, on the reverse strand, counting down.
AAACAGATATTGCCAATATACTGGCCAACAGATTCAGTGCCAACTTTACTCCTCTCTCTCCCCCCAATGGACCAATCACAATACCAGTAGATTGCCAGGCACCCAGTACTACAGCTGCACAGGTTAAAACAGCACTGTCCAAGGCCAAGAATACAGCTTCTATGGGACCTGACAATACCCCTGGCTGTGTTCTACATGAACTACAGAGTGAACTGACACCTCACTTGTGTGCCCTGTTCAATCACAGCCTCACCTCAGGCTTTGTCCCTGCCGAATGGCGCACTGCTATAGTCAGCCCTCTCCACAAAGGAGGAGCGACTACAGACCCTGGGAACTATCGCCCCATTAGCCTGACGAGTCTGATATGTAAAGCTATGGAATGCATCATCATGGACCTAATAAACAAGGATATAGGGAACCTCCAAGCTCTGGATCCCACACAGTTTGGTTTTGTGAAGTGTAGATCATGCCTGCTCAACTTGGTTGACTTCTTTGAATCAGTCACCAGAGCTGTGGATGAAGGCAAGGTGGTTCATACAGCCTACCTTGATCTGGCCAAGGCCTTTGATACCATTCCCCACTCAGGAATCATAGAAAAACTCACTAAGCTAGGCATCAACCCCTATATCACTAGGTGGGTTGCAAACTGGTACACAGATAGAACCCAGACTGTAAAAGTAGCTGACTCCAGGTCAGACTTCCGACCAGTCATGAGTGGAGTCCCACAGGGATCAGTCCTGGGTCCTTTTCTGTTTGGTATCTACTTGTCAGATGTCCAGTCCAACACACAGGGACTCCGGCTGACAAAGTTCACAGACGATTGCAAGTTGGGAGTCATTATTAACTCCCTAAGTAATGATGATATCCTACAGAAAAGCCTCACAGAGACCAACGACTGGTGTCAGAACCATGGCCTTAAGCTCAATGCTAAAAAATGTGTCGTCATCCCCTTTGGGAAAAACCCAGTTCCCATGAACTACCACATCGATGGTAGTCCACTGAACACAGAAGGCATTATAAGAGATCTGGGAGCACAGGTTGACAGCAACCTCTCTTTTGACCACCACACTGCCACTGTGGTCAGAAAGTCCTTCTATGTGGCACATCTCATTACTAAGGGTTTTGCTTCCAGGAAGGAAGAGGTCATTGTCTCATAGGTGTGTACTAGGTTATTGGCCCTGGAGCCTTTACAAGCCTAGCCTATAGGATTACCCTGACATAGTGCCACCTAAACTTAGTTCCCAGTGCCTCTGTTGAGTAGAGCCACTTGAGTTATCCCCCGGGGTGAATTTTCTGTTTCCCATCCACTCATCAAGATTTCTCTTGAAGAGAGTCAGCAAGGTGCTCTGCTTGACATGTATGGGAAGTCTGTTCCAAAGCATGAGCAATCTCTGGGTTATGAACCTGTCTCTTCAGCATGTTCTGTTAATTGTGATAATGAGGTCTCTAGAGTGTGTGGTGTAGAGGGATTGGGATTTCTTTAGATGTAGCATTTCTAACAGAGGTGGGTCAGACATGGCTTTGTAAGTCAAGCAGAGATCGCCTCAAAGTAGGTGATATGAGACAGAGAATAAATGGAGTTTTTTTTGAGTCTGTCCATATAGGACAAGGGTTTAAGGCTTAGGATTCTCTTTGTGAGGTACTTTTGCAGCCTCTCCAGTTGTTACAGGTGTCTAGTGAGGTACATGCCAAATGGGGCATTGTACTTAATGATTAGCCTAATGAGGGAAGAGTAGAGGGAGACAATGACCTCTTTCTTCTTGGATGCAAAACTCTTAGTAATGAGATGTGCCACATAGAAGGACTTTCTGACCACAGTGGCAATGTGGTGATCAGAAGAGAGGTTGCCGTCAACCTGTGTTCCCAGATCTCTTTTAACACCTTCTGTGTTCAGTAAACTACCATCAATGTGGTAATTCATGGGAACCGGGTTGTTCCCAAAGGGGATGACGACACATTTCTTGGTATTGAGCTTAAGGCCATAGTTCTGACACCAGTCATTGATCTCAGTGAGGCCATTCTGTAGGATGTCAACATCACTTGGGGAGTTAATAATCGCTCCCAACTTGCAATTGTCTGCAAACTTTGTCAGCCAGAGTCCCTTTGTGTTGGCCTGGACTTCAGAGAAGTAGATATCAAACAGGAGAGGACATAGAACCAACCCTGTGGGACTCCACTCATGACTAGTTGGCAGTCTGACTTGGAGTCAGCTACTTTCACACTGTGGGATATATCTGTGAGCCAGTTTGCAACCCATCTAGTGATATATGGGTTGATGCCAAACTTAGTGAGTTTTTCTATGATTCCTGAGTGCAGAATGGTATCAAAAGCCTTGGCCAGATCAAGGTAGGCTGCATAAACCACCTTGCCTTCAACCACAGCTCTGGTGACTGTCTCAAAGAAGTCGACCAAGTTGAGCAGGCATGATCTACCCTTCACAAAACCAAACTGTGTGGGATCCAGAATTTGGAGATTCCCTGTATCCTTGTTTATTAGTTCCATGATGATGCATTCCATAGCTTTGCATATCAGACTTGTCAGGCTAATGGGGCGATAGTTCCCAGGGTCTGTAGTTACTCCTCCTTTGTGGAGAGGGATGACTGTAGCAGTGTGCCATTCGGTAGGGACAAAGCCTGAGGTGAGGCTGTGATTGAACAGGGCACACAGGTGAGGTGCCAGTTCACTCTGTAGTTCATGTAGAACATAACCAGGGATATTGTCGGATCCCATAGAAGGTGTATATTTGGCCTTGAACAGTGCTGTTTTAACCTGTGCAGCAGTAATACTGGGTGCTTGGCAATCTACTGGTATTGTGATTGGTCCTTTGGGGGGGTAAAGTTGGCACTGAATCTGTCGGCCAGTATACTGGCAATATCTGTTTGCTCGGTATAGGAGGTACCATTGTGCAGTAACTCGGAACATATCTGGGTATTGCCATGGAGATTCTTTACATAACTATAGAAGGCCTTGTGGTTGGCTTTACTATCTGTTTTCATAGCTAGCTTTAGAGGATTTGATGAGGTATCTCAACTTTTTGTTGAGGCTGATAAGGGAGTTTTTCCAGTCTTGGGACTTCACCTTATTCCACATCAGTTTCCTTCTTCTGTTGCAGAGTTTGTTAATGGCAGGGGACTACCAGATTGGCTTTCTGTTTTTGGAAGAGAGCGTCTTGGTTCTATTGGGTATGGCAAGATCCATGTATTTGTGTACATGTTCGTACAGTGCATTGGTGTATGATTCTGTAGTCATGCAACTATTCTCCATTTGCATGGGTGCCGTGAAGTTGCCACCTCTGTTTTTAGGAGCCCAAGGTTAGCTTTGGAGAAGTTTTTCAAAGTGTTTACCTTTGCGGGGGGTGGGAGGGATGTGGATTTCTAAGGTGATTAGTTTGTTGTTGGATCTAACTAGGGAGGAGTTGACTAATGGTGTAGAGCAATGGTTGCCATTGTTAGTAATGACCAGATCAAGGATGTTGCTACCTCTAGTGGGGGTAAGAATGAGCTGGTTCAGGGCACTGGAATTAATGAACTCCAGGAAGCGTTGGGCAAGTGTATTGGTACATGAGTAGTTTACCCAGTTAATGGAGGGGTAGTTGAAGTCACCTAGTAAGACAGTGTTAGGTTGGACCCTAATATTCTCCAGGGTGCTTAGGAATGTGGAGTGCGAGTCTTGGGACATGGTTGGGGACCTATAGCAGGCTACAACCTGAATTGCTGTCTTACCCAGTGTTAGCTGCACCTGAAGTATATCTGATGTGTTATGTTGGGCTACCAGTCTGGAGGTGTGCTCATCCTTTATGAATATGGAAACACCACTGCCTTTGGAACTTCGGTCCAAGTTCTGGGGCTGAAAGGTGTGGAATGAGTTATAGTCTGGTAGTGCAGGGGTGCTTTCTGCTGCCTTGAACCAGGTATCTTTTACAGCACAAATGTCGATGTTTTCCATTTTAAGGAGTGCTTCGAGTGAGTGCATTTTGAGATTTAGACGTATAGCGTTGAGCACCATGACCCTCAGATTGCATTTGTTTGTAGCTATTATGGTGGTAATTTGGTGTTTGGAACACCACCTAAAAAAAACACTATAGTGGTGGCAAGAGCCTTGGCCAGTATCTGGAAGCCCAGGGGTGACAGATGCAGGCCATTTCTGGCAAAACACTGAGGTCTGTCTGTCATGCCATCCCAGGCAGACAGATAATGGATCCCCTTAAAATGACACCAAAAACTTAGCCAATTGTTGAACTCAATAATTTTCTGCTTGTACTGTGGTATCATTCTGGGTGATGGTAGGATGCTGCTCAGGGCTAGGGTCATACCCACCTGGGCTACATAATCCGAGAGCTCCTCCATGTCTCTTTTCATGTAGTCCAGGGAGGTATGTCTCAGGTCATTCACACCACATGTACAATGACAGAGTCATATTTGTACCTGTTGTTGAGGGACCTGAGTGCATGCATTATGTTGGGGATCCTGGCACCTGACAGTTAGCTGACTGTTACTTTCTCCTTATTCAACCTAGTGAGTGGGACATCAGTGTGTCTCACTATCGAGTCACCAATGACTAGTGTGTTGGGCTTGTTGTTTTGCCTTAGGGGCTTTGGCTGATAAGGAGAAAGTATCAGGATTTGCCACAACTGAGTTGTACAATAAATCATGTCTATCTAAATTAGGCTTACACATCCTCTCAGACCTTTTTTGGAGGCAGTGTTTGTGAATCAAAAAACTTGGCTTTTGTTTTAAACCATAAACATAAGTGTTAGAAAGTAGTGGTACTGTGCACACTAAATCTAGGAGTATCATTTTCTTTTTAGCTCATATTTGGAAATGAGGGATTCTCCATAAGCCAAAAGAATAATTCTTCCATAAAATATGAAGTCATAAAACAGCAGAAATATATTCTAGAGAAGAACCTGAATAATATGCAGAAATGTTCTTATTACCAGATTCTTTTGAACATGGACAGTATACTCTGACAATGTAAAAGACACCATCTACACTGGATGAGTCAGGGGAAGGACTTATTTCTATTCTGTTCATACCTTCTTGAAACTCTGCAGGGAACTGCAAAGGTTTACATCTCTGTGTTCTGTCTATCAGTGATGCAAGTTTGACAAAGGTACAGACACGGGTCTCTGCTTCTCATTTTCCTGCACTATATTAAAAGACTCCTTTCCAAAGTTTATAGTCAAATGAAGGCTGCATTACAACAGCAGCTTAGGTGGATGCTGTAAATGCTGGCTTAGCTTTGTTAAGGATTAGTATAGTACAAGGTACCACCATAATACCTGAATCTGAAAAGATCTGAAATGATCATAAGAAATACCACTGAAGGTACAGATGAAGGTACAGTTGTATTCTTATATTGTGACAAAACTTAAGTTAAAGATGAGATTTCTAGTGTTGCTGGCAAAGACTTCTTATCTCTACTTTGGGTTCCTATCTGAAGACCGAAGATGCATTTTGTCAAATGTGCCTTGGTCGAACTTCAAATGTCAAAAACACAAAATGAAGTGACATATAAGCAAATTCTTTCCCTGGGAAAGAAGTCGCTTTTATGCTTCTGTCACTTTGCCGTTTTTGGCACTGTAATGCGATCTCAGAGTTGGTATATTTAAGTAGGGGGGTGTGGGTGGCACAGCCCCCCACGTCGGTGGGTGTGGGGGGTAAAGCCCCCCACTTTATGCAATGTTTTAATGTCTTTTTTTTTTTTTTTTTTTTTGGGGAACAATTTGTTTCCCCTGGGGAAAAAAAAAATGCTGTTTTGGTTGTTCGATGTATTGTGAATTTGAACTTTTGAGTTCAATATAACAACGTTCGATCATTTGATTGTTCGTTGTTATAATATAGTCCTTCTACTTTCAGGGCTTGTTTAAATGATGGAATTTACTTCATAAGTTTATGTATTTATTGTTTATTTTCATTTATCAACCTTAGTAGAGCACTGATATATTGGACTGTGCTCAGGTTCAGCCTGAGAAAAAATAAATGCAGATAGATAAAAGTCAAGAATGAAATGACATTCTTACATCTGAGATACAAACCAAAAATGTAGATTTTTTGTAAAACAGATGTATTGTTGCCACTCTTGAGGATTTACCCTCTGTTAATCTTATTGGCCATATCATTTTCTTTCTCTTTCTAAGAGACTCTCTGTTATCCATTTAAAAGGAGTTGAAATAATAAAAAGAACATAGTCAATGTGGCAATAAGAAACACATTTTAACACTTATTTTGACTTAAGGTCTTCTAAGAAAAAAATGGTAACAGTCAAGAAGCACAATCCACAATGCAGACAAAATTACTTCAGCACTGACGAGAGAGGTGAAGCACAGTCAAGAAGACCTGAAGAAAGTTCCTAGCAACACTGATTATGTATGAGAAGATTGATCACCAAACAAAGTTACAAAGAATGCTGGAGCAAGATGTGCTAGTCTTCATGTGAGATAAAAGTGCAGGTGATGAAAACTCTTGCCTGGAAAGAAGCAAGAAGGTAAATTAATCTACATATATTGGCATTTTTGTTGTCTGGAGGTGTTTTTAGAAGGGGAAAAGTTTCAAAAGGCCAGCATACTTATTAGGATGAGTCTGACTTCTCTGCAGCAGAGTTGAGAAGTTGTAAGATGTAACTTGTCCTTAAATGAGTTTGTCTTGCGTCTTGGCTACATGGAAATAATGGATGGGGAGAGGTTAAGACAAAGCAGTTCAAGATACTTGTAACTCAGTCAGTTTCTATATTATTTGGAAAATAACCAATAACTTCACAAACGGATAATATGAGATGCAGTTCGCAAGGATCACCAAGAGCATAGCTCTGGTTTGGAAGAGTTAAAATCAAGCTGCTTTTTAATATTAATCTGTCAGCATTAATGCCAGTCACACGGTACTAGGCAAATACAAAGTAATCTGTCCTGAAGTAGAAAAGACTGCCTAATTATAATCCATCCATCTGTCCATAAATCCATTCATCCATCTTCTAAAGTGTTCCCATAGTGTGTTTCACTAAAAAAGCAAGCTGAATATCCAGCAGTAGTCCTCTGTTCATCATGCAGAATACTTAATCACTCTCAGGTAACTAGAGCTATAATTTCTTCAGTATGTCCTCCATGTGGTCTAACACAACCTTTCAATAAATCACATCTTGTACAACCCCACAGAAGGTGGCTACACAGTCTCTCTGGGTGTCTTTCTTGTCTGACTCATCTTAACCCAGTGAACAGCATCTCTACTCTGGGATCCTTGCAGACAGTTGAAGATATCACTGTTTCACAACCATATAGCCTAGTAATCCTGCAAATGGGCATACTGTCTGCTGTGTGTATCCTCTGTGTTTTCCTTTTGGTCACCACACAAAGCTTGCACATATAGGTGCAGATGGTAACACAAACAAACAAGTAAAGTCAGAGATTCCTCCCATGACTTGTCTTTCTCTTCAACATTGTATTCATGTACAATGCAGGCATTACTGCTGCCACTGCACCCACCCACTATCAAGTCTCCAGATACTTTCTACCCTCACTCATAAACAAGACCCCAAGAGATGTAAACCTCTGTGTTTAAAGTAATTGTTCTCCACTAACCTGCAGATAGCAACCCATTCTCTTCCAGGGTAGAACCATGACTTGCAATCTGGATATGTTGATTGTCATCTCTACCACTTCACATTCAGCACTGAACTGTCCAGTGCACATGGAAGCTCAAGGATACTTGAGGCCTACAGCAATGTCAAGCTCAAGCAAATGAAGATAGCAAACCTGATGTTTGGTACTCTCCAAGCAGTGGTTGCAGCTTGATATCCCATCCTGGGAAACCATAAATGTGGGGGGCAAAAAGTCATTACCTTGGTAGACTGATGTGCAGCCTTCAACACATTAATCTTCAGAAAATGTGGACATACTCTTGATTCACAAATACAGGGACCAATGGCATGTAGCTTACATCATTCCACTTCATAAAGGTAGCACCATCTAATGATTTAAATAATTTCAGACCCACAGCTATCATATCTCCACTGTATAAGATCTTAGAGAAGTGTACCCACTCCCAGTTATTATAATACCGTCTAAGAAATAATCTCCTCTCCCTACCACAGCACAGTTATAAATCAACACAAAGTATAGACTCTGCTTTCTTGACTTTTATCAATAAGATTAATTACCACAAATATTCTAGTATCTACAAATTTCCTTCGGTTATCAAAAGCATTTGATATTCTCTCACACCATAAACTGCTAAACAAGCTTTCTGTCCAAAGTCTCCTCTACTTGCATTCAGTTATGGTTTTACTCATACCTCAGTAATAGGAGTCCAAGTGTCAAATGAAACAGACTGAATCTCCCTTTCTCTCTATATCTATGGGAGTTTCACAGGGTCTGTCATCGGTGTCTTAATAATTAATATCTTCATTAATGACCTAACCCTACATACTCTATCATTCTATAAGAAGATGATTCCATAATAACCTGTAAAGTCAAATCAATTTCAGAACTTTAAAACCTTACTTAGAATGCTTTCATATCTGTTGAATCATGACTACTAGACTTTAATATTGTGCTCAAAACCAAGAAAACTAAATTGATGCTCTTTATACCAAAATCAATTCATAATACCAAATCCAACTTCTCTGTCTCTCTATCAAATTGAATTACAATCAATACAGTGTCCAATACCAAATGATTAGAATTAATGATTGATGAAGCACTTAAATTGTATATTCCCACACAGGAATTTGCCCATAAAATTATCAAAACTGGGCATGTTGTATAAAATCAAGTAATACTTTAGAAACTATACAAGAAAACATATAACCTCATTGTTTCACATAAAATGTCCAGCTTTTCAAATAATTGCATCTGTTCCAACCAATCTACACAAAACTCAAATTTCAAAATGCAAGTAGACTAAGAATAAAACTGCAAAACTTGTGACCAATTCATCTGCTAGATTCCTTAAGTGTGACTCAGTAAAACAACTCAAGTTGCCTGAATTTCCAGTCTATCTCTATTTCATCTAAATGAAATATGCCCATAAAATTCTGTATTATCCTGATAGTTGTACCTTCTGATTAGGCCCCTAAATCCCCAGGAAAATCTTTGTGCAATATATCCTGTACTAGAAACTTCCATGGTAAGCAAGGGTCTTTATTCATACAGTGTGGTCAAACTTTGGAATTCCCTCACATTATCAATTCAATAAACGTCCAATTCCGGACTGCTTAAGTCACAGTTAAATGCATGACTTCTTTCCAACTGGATATATCACTGCTCTTTCCTCATAAGTGCAATAACTTCAAGCATTAATAGACTTGCTAATGTCTACTCTGACATCCAACCTCCAACCAGCCATCAGCTAGATATTGTTTCCTTAACTATACCAATTTGGTTGCTTTTAAAATGCATACACACTCCGTTTCCTTTCTCATTTTCTACAACCTACTAATAGTATTTAGTATTATCAAGTGATCACTGTAAATAAAGGATCTCATTACCTCATGAATAGTTCTGTGTTAAACTAATTACAGGGCTCATGTTTACCTGCACAGAAGTTTTAATCTGTCACACCCTAATTCTTAATATATGATCATTTAGAAATTAATTTTCCTTCATACAAAATCATCTATCCTTTACTCCCACTCCTAATATTTAATGGGCCAGATTCAATAATGCCTACACTAAGTGTACAAGATATGTATTCATGAACATTCTTATCAGATTTTTTGTGCATTCTAGTTACTCAGAAAGTTTACACTAAGTATACAAGTAGTCTACACTTTGTAGTAACCTTTATGAATCCTTGCCAGTATTTAAAGCTGCAAGAATATCAGTGGGAAAACTAAAATCAGGAGGAAGAAGGTGTGCGTTATGTCTGTCTAGTCTGTTCACTCAGAATGGTGTATACTTATTATAGATGTTATTGAATATCTTTCTATGACCTTTCATTACTGATACCATGCTGTACCTCCTTGAATATACTTTATAATTGTAAATATGTTTATATAATTTTCAGTTGACATTTCCAATATTTAAATACAAATTGTATTTATTCTATGTTTTCTTCTTCATTTTTAATATTGCAGAATTTCCATGTTAAATGTCTTGTTCAATGATTTATAAATTGACTACTTTGATTGTAATTGTTTATAAACCTGCTGGAGCTTTAATCCCTGAGCCTCACTGAAAAGTGGTGTGTTATGACTCACTCTGACTTTTGCAGTAAACAAATAAAAATAAATAGTAAATAAATGGATACATAAATAAATAAATACTACACTTAGTTACTTAATCACCCAGTGCTGCTGTAGTACCTCCCACAAGACATTCTTCAGGTAATAAAACACATACAGATAGTACTGACAAACTCCCTTGACCCCTCTTAAATGTTTACAAGGACAAACACTTTATCTATTATTGCATGGCTAAGATGGAGTTAGGACTGATTCTTCTGAGATATAGGCTTTATATTGCTCCCCCTTCCAGTGTCCTGGCATAGGCATCCACAGGAAGGTTAAGGAGCTAGAAATCTCAACAAATGGAACCCATCCTCCTCTCTCTGTTCTGAAAATACGGACTACAACCTTAACTTTCTAGTCCAGACAAAAAGTCCTCAGCCTCCACACAGCAGTGAAAGGCACTTAATCACAACACCCTCAACTATACTCAGCACTCTTAGGATTTTCCATCAAACCTTGATCCATGTCCATAGCCTTGCCACTGTCAAACTGTCTAATCACACAATCACCTCTTCTTACAGCTGTTAGCATTTCCCCTTTAACCTCATCAACTCGCACAGCCCTGCCACTGTGGAACTGTCACCACAATGATCTAATCTTAGTCTTCCTATAGACCATATGTGGTACATCTCTGAGAGAAGGAGGCTAGGGGACAGTCACACTACAGAAATGTACACAATCTCACTAGTTACTTTTGGCATTACATACTCAAAGAAGGGCATGTCCATCTGGTTCTGGAATTCTTCAAACAGTTCCTCTGGATATTCACTTGTCCTTTGGCTTCACTTTTCTGTGAAGTCCATTTGACTCAGATCTGGTAAATGAACAAGCAGTTTTCAAAAGTTTTTATTTTATATCAATGTTTTCCAACACTGGAGAATGTTAATATTTTGGGGGTGAAGGGTACAAAGTTCTCTGCATAGGATAACAAAGAATTCTGCCTCCTCCCCGTGCAAAAAATGTTCACAGATTTAACATTTTTATTTGCTAGTCTACAACAAAAAGGGTTTTCAAAAAAAAAAAACAGCTAAATAAGATGAACCACATTAATTCCTCTGAACTCCTAACAATGCCTCTAGTCAAGGTTAGTATTTCCCAGCATTTGTTGAGAACAGCCTGGACAATATCCATCCTCCTCCATCAAGTCATCAGATGGTTTGTCGGAATCCCGTTCTGGACATCTCAAAGTCATTCTCCATGGTGTCACAATGCTCTTCCAACACAAGGGCTTTCCCTGCCTTCTTAGGCTATCAATTCCTATTGGTCAAATCCAAAAACCACCCCAGTTAGCACTGCATGTAAAGCCTCTTTTTTAACCTGAAAGCTTTCCTCAGCACTGGTGTCTTTTTTTTTTAATAGTGCTGTTTAAATGGTGCATGACTTTCTTCGTATGTTATAAAATACATTTTTTTCAGTTATTTTTAAATGTAATGGGGATACGAATGTAAATAGGTGCACCTGTTTTTTTTTTTCATTTTGCTACTCTCTTCCTTCTTCTCCCTTTCTCTTTGTTCAGTTTTAAGAAATGCAGGAAATGCAATGCAAAATAAATAAATAAATAAATACCTGGTTAAAAAAGAATGACAAAAGAAAAATTAGGGTGCTTTTTCTCATTCTTGCATTAGCTTTATTTGGTAACAGGTTTTAATAGAAAGCAAGCAAATGAAAAAGAATATTGATATTAAAAAGCTTTTTTCTAGTAAACATTTTTGTGTCTGGTTCTCATGTCTCTAGCAGACAATCTGATAAAGAGAAATGGCTTGGAGAAAATGTTTTCTGAAAGCATTCAAGTGTTTTCCCAACTGAGAGAGCTATAAAGATAAGGCAAAACCAGACAGCACTTAACAGAACCTCAAACTATACCATGTGTCTTAGCATGAATAATCTTTCTTTAATGTTAGCCTGAGGCTGAGTGTGTGGCTGTCAGTTTGGAATAATTGTAACTATTAGGAGGGTAAAACTTCAATATTTGAAGATGTAGATAGTTTTGTGTGTTATTATTAAGTTAATACATTTTAGGGGGTATTGGGTGTGTGTATTGTTCTTTGAGGGGTTTCAATAAAACAAAGAGTTCTGTAAGATGTGACATAGGCTCAAACGGAGATGACAAGAAACAACTATATAAAAGATTAACCTGCCAAACAGTACATGAATGTAACACAAAAGCTAAAAAAGGTATGTACTCACCATAATGTTCCATCTCTGTTGTCCATTTTCATTCTTCCTCAACTAATAGGTTCAGATATGATCACTGGATCTGACAGCTGTTATTCTAGCTAGCATGGCCTCCAATAAACTCTCGAGCTCCTTCCCTACCCGTAATGCACCAGCCTTTAACATCTCTCAGATCTTGTTTGCTGCTTGACAGGAAGATTAAAATGATATGCTATGACTGGAGTTCAACACAAATGACATTGGTATCCTTGAAGTCTCTCATTCTTCCAGAAGTCAGTCATTAAAAATGGTGGGGGTTGGTGGGGAGTAGAGGAAGAATGAAAATGGACAACACAGATGGAACGTTATGGTGAGTACATCATTTTTTTTACCTGATGATGTCAATTTTCATTCATTCCTCAATTGATGGGATTGTTTCCCCAGATACCTAAAATCTTGGGTGGACTCTAAGGAAGGATATTCCTGAGCATGGTTGAGCCAAAGACTGCTCTTCGCTCCAACACCAGATCTAGGCAGTAATGAGTGATAAAAGTATGAGGGTTTGACCAATTTGCAGTTGCACATATATCATCCATAGACGCTCTAGACTAGCAGAAGTTGCCATAGATCTGGTTGAGTGAGCCTTTACATGCTTTGATAAGGGGGGAGATTCAATTTGTTATAGATAAATGAAATGCAATCTGTCAGCCATCTAGCTATACTTACCTTTGTAACTGATTCACCCAAGTTATTATGTGCAAAGGAAACAAATAGTTGATCTGACTTTCTCTTTTGTTCTGTGTAGATAGAAAATAAATTGTCTATTAGCATCCAGTAAGTGTAGCATATATTCCCCTTTAATTGTAAAGACTGGAAAGAATACTGTCAAATTAATGGATTGGTTTTGGTTAGATTCTGACACCACCTTAGGAAGGAAGGAAACGCTGGTACATACCATAACCCTGTCCTTATGAAAAATCAAATATGGAGGCTTAGAAGATAATGCTTGAAGTTCTGAAATTCTTCTAGCAGATGTAATTGCAACTAAAAAGATAGTTTTCCAATTTAAATGTTTAAGTTCACATTTAGCTTTCCATTCAAAGGGAGAATGAATTAAGGCTTGCAGTGCCAAATTTAAATCCCTTGGTGGCATGGGGTCTTTATAGGGGGGTCTTAGCAGAAGTAGCTCTCAAAATGGCCTTGCACAGTTTAAAGGAAGCCAGTGAAGAATTTTGAAATCCCACATAAAAGTTACAGATTGGTGCGAGTTGGACTTTATTAGTTGATGAAGTAGCACCTTCATTAAATAAAGTCACTACAAATTCTAGAACAGATTGAATTGGAGCTGAGAAGGGGTCTATCTGATTTTGTTCTGCCCAACAAATGAACTTTTTCATTTATTCCTGTAGAGTTTCCTTGTAGAAGGTTTATGGGAAGATAAAAGTATGGAACAGATAGGGGAAGAGACCTCTGGTTGTCTGGCTATTAAAGGAACCAAGTAAAAGCCAGCAAATGTACAAAAATGAACTATAACCTCCAAACAAGTACCTTTGACAGGAAAAAACAGCAGTCAAATGTTCTTTGATGCAGAAATCCAAGTTTAATCCATACAAGCAGCTTCTAAGGTTTAAAATCAAAGCACATAAAGGCACATAAACGCCTTTCACCAACTCAGTGTTTTTGTCTAGTTAAAACAGACTTCATAGTGCCCATCCGCTTCATTACAAATGGAATATAGTGAAAGGCCAGTACATACCTCATAAAAGGATTTTCAGTGTGAAAGTGAATTATTAGAACATTTTTTTTGAATAGGGGGTATCCCACTGAGTTGAAAAGAGGGGTGAAGGCAGAAATAAATGAGGGCAGTAAAGGAAAATTTAAGCTCATATTAGGAGAGAACACTAATGAAGTTGATGCATGCAATGCTACCTCAATTCAATGCCTTCTGTGGTTTAGCTAGAAAGGTTGCAAAAACTGAATGGGAAGGGTTTGTTAATTTTACGGACCTGGAAGGATTGTGTAGGGAACCCCTTAAAACTGTATATAAAAATTCTCTTAACTTAAAGACTATTTTAGAAAATGATTGGAAAAGGAAGGAAAGGAATAGGAGAAGAAGAGGGACCTATAAATGTGGTCGCTGCTCTCAATGTGGAAATATAGCAAATACTCATCAAGTATTTATAGAAAGTAGGGACAGATTGATTGAGGGCAAAGACTACTTTAACTGTGAATCATCTGGAATAGTGCACCTGGCTACCTGTGTAGAATGTAGATCCTTCTATATAGGAAAAACTGAGCATAAGTTAAGGAGAAGTATCTATGAGCATAAATATGATATACAAAACAAAAAACAAACAAATGCTCTATATTAACACACCAAGGTATGTGATAGAGCGAATTTCATATTTTTTGTGATGGAGCAAATAAAAAAGGAAGCAAGGGGTGGACTGTGGGAATACAAGGAATTATGGTGGCAAATCACTTTAGATGCTGGGACGCCCCCTGGTTTAAATGATAATGTTTCCATTGCCTCACTACATAAAATGAGATCAGCTAAATTATGAATAACAAAAAGAGAAAAAGTTTCCTATTTGTGTGCATTCCCACTAAAAGTCACTAGAGGGAGCCCTTAAGAAAGAAATACTAAATTCACATAGTATTTTAAAAACATGTTTTTACATTTTATATGTCTTTTAAATTGTATTGTGTGATGTTGAATATTTAGTTACTTATTCATTACTTAGTGATATGCAAGTTTTATTAACACTTGGAATGTAATTGTTTAAGTCTTTTGTGTGTTTTTAAAAAGTCCAAAGTTACAAGTAGAAAATCCGTATGATCAACTAGCTGGTCTATCACTTGATTTAGTTGCTCTAAGAACATGCCTGTATCTTTAAGAACTGTTGGAACCCCTGTTAATAAGGTTTTTAACTCTATTTCCACATAGATAGATAACAGCTCTGTAATCCAGCCACGACCAGCCATAATGGGATGTAAGGGAGGGTTAAAAGGATCCTTATGGATCTTCGGTAATCTACTGATGGAAGGTATCGTGGGATGGGGTGTGTCAAAGAATTCATAAAGATCCTGGCTTAGACGACCTTACATGAGCATGTCATATAAATTATGTTTGTTTTACTTTGTTTTATCTTTGTCTACAGTTATCTGCATTTTATTAGAGGAACTTTACGTTGTTCGTGGTGGTGAACTTCGGTGTTTTGTTTTCATTCATGGTAAGGAAAGAGGTACACAAAAAGTGTAAATGGAGTAGGGAAGGAAGGTTCGGCCTACCAATGATGGTCGGAAAGCTTACACTTAAAAGTGTGTGAAAAAGGGCAGTAGTAATGTACAGAAGGGTTTTTTTTAGATAAGAAATATCAAAAAAGACTTATCTCCACTGTGCACTTGAGAACTGAATGCGACTACGTTTAGACGTGAAAGCAGAAAATGAGATTTGAGAGATGTTAGAGGTTGGTGCATTATGGGTAGGGAAGGAACGTGACAATTTTTAGAGGCCACGAGCTAGTATAACAGCCAAGTTCGATCCAAGAATCAGATCCAAACTCATTAGTTAAGGAATTAATGAAAATTGACAAAAATCAGATCTAGATATTTAACAAAAAAGCTGTTATACATAAAATGTGGGAATAATAATCTCTCAAGAATATGATGCTTTCTATAATTTAACATTAATGGTCTTACAGATAAATACAAGAAAAAGAGATTAGTCGACTATATTAAAAAAATGTAGAGTGCAAGTAGCTATGCTACACAGCAGATATACTTGGAAAGAACTGAACATGTGAATTTGATAAAGAAAGGTTTTCAGGCTGGTTATTCATTGGAATACCTGGCGCAAAGGAAGACAGGAGGACTTATATTAATTGCAAGAAGAGTTCCAATAGTAATACAAGAGGGGGGAAAAGGCAATAATAGTAGATTTGTAGTACTAAGGGGGCTAATGGCAAGGGAGGAGGATTACACTGGCATGTATTTATATTCCACTGAAAACTGCTATAATAGAGCTAAAGAAAATTCTGGAAGAAATAATCAGCTTTCTGCAAGGAATATTACTTATAGGTGGGGACTGGAATTTGGTTTACAATAGTGAAGATGTGTCTGGGGGGCCCAGAAGGGAAATATAACAAGGGAGAGTAGATTTTTAAAGAACTGTATGAAAATATTTGGCAAGGAAGATGGGACTTCAGTATATTGAATTGACATACTATTCCCCAAGATACAAAAACTAGGCTAGGTTAGGCAGACTTTACATTTCACAGGAGCATATGCATTTAGTTGAAGGTTTTGATATGCACCCAATAACTATTTCAGATCATGCACCAATAATAATTAAAATAAAAGCACAGGGTAATGAAATAAAAATGAGACACTGGCACTCCCCCTCCTATCTGTTGAAAAGAATGGAATTTAAGGAACTGGTAGTAGAAATTATTCAGGAGAAGATAGACATTTCTTCTGAAACTATAGCTACGGAATAGGATAAAATTAAAGTGGAGTTTAAAAATAGGGTGGACATAAAAGAAAGGAAGATATGGTTAAGAAGTAACAAGAATTATTTAGAGTGACTGACAAATGTTAAAGTATTGCAAAATAGGGGAAATCTCACAGAACAAGAGGAGCAACTGCAGAATGCTAAAAAAATAAGGGATTACTTTGATAATATGCATGAGTTTAGAAAGATTGCTGTTAAGCAAATGTTTTTTTGATAATAACTCTAGAGCAAAAATTTTAGCACAGCATATTGGACAAATGAAAGTAGATACGGCTGTCACCAAGCTTAGGGAGCCTATAACAAGGAAGATAACAAGGGATCCTATAGAAGTATTAGAAATATTTTGGAAATTCTATGAAAGTCTGTATAAAGCAGAGAAATATGTAAAGTAAGAAAAGGTACAAATGTGAATGTTTATGGAAGGATTCAATATGCCATGGTTAGAAGTAGAGGAGGCTCAATTACTAACAGGATAGGAGGAGATGAGATAAAAGTGATGTATAACCAATCTACAGGAACATCCTGAGAAATAGATGGTATTCCTGTGGAAGTTTGGAAGTTAGGATAGAAAAACGTTCTGGAATGTTTTCTTTAACAGTATTTTTTAAGAGGAGAAGTACCAACATCCTTGAAGAAAGCAGTGGTAGCTGTAATACCAAAAGAGGGTAAAAATCCATCAGATCCAGCTTCATACAGAAACATTTCAATACTAAACCATGATTATAAAGTGTTTATGTCTATAATGGCTAAAAGAATGGCAACAGTGATGCCAAAATTGATAGATATGGATCAATGTGGTTTGTGGAGGGGGCAAACATACAACATTAACAGAACACTGATGATCTGGAGAGAAGCAAAATGCAAAAAAATGCCACTGTTGTTGGTGGGTCTTGATGCAGAGAAAGCATTTGACAGAGTAAGCTGGGACTATATGAGCAGAGCAATGGAAGCATTTGCATTTCCTGAAGAAATGATATTTGAGGGATTGGAGGCAAAAATTAAAGTGGGTGGGTCCTCTCTGATAATGTCTGCTTGAACAGAGAAACCAGGCAGGATAATCCTCTGTCAACTTTGTTATTTGCATTATATTTAGAGCCACTGGCAAAGAAAATAAGGGACTCAGAAATTCAAGGATATAATTGGTATGGTAGTCAAGAAAAGTCAGCTCTGTTTGTGGATGACATTATTTTATACCTGGCAAAACCAGAAAGAAACATTACAGTGCTGTGGAACATATTGAGGCAGTTTCAGATATTTTCAGAATACAAAATTAATGAAGCTAAAACAAAGGTAATAGCGGTAAATTATGTAACCACATACAAATTTGTTCAGCAATATCCATAACTATGGGGACATGATAAATTAAGTATATAGGAGTATGTATTAGAAATGATTCTGGTCTGGCAATGAAAGATATGTGGGAAGAGACTAAACAAAAGATCTAAAAGTTGAGAAATGGAAGCTCTGTTATATGGATATCAATAGTAAGATATAAGCAGGTCAATGTTTTTAGTCCCTTTAGTCTTATACACAGGTCAGGCATATTTTTATCAACCAGAGAAGCTGTGGCTAGCAATTAAGAAAGAGCTGCAGGACTTTATCTAGGAGGGGAAGATGGCAAGAGTGAACTGGGATACGCTTATTCTTCCAACAGAACAGGACAGATTGGGATTACTTGATTTGAAGGGGTATTTCAGTGCAACACAGTTAAGGCTCCTATACATAGCACAAGCAGAAAATGATAATTCAAAGTAGAAAGAGATAATGATGAAACAGGTGGGAGGCTCAAGAAACAAGAAGATACTGAGATTTTGGATGCAGACCTTTAAGGAGAATTACAAAAATCATACAGAATATCATATTCATAAAATAGCAGAAAGTATTCTAAGAACTAACCAACAAGGGTATGGAGAAAGAAGACTCTGCTGATAGGAATGACTACAATTTGGGATACAGACAATAAGCAAGACAGGGATGGAATTTATTGGAGAAAACTGGCAAAGGAACCAGAGGTTTTGGGAGCAAATAACTAGAGAGGGAAAGGTAACAGAATGGGAAGACACCGGGAAGTTATTTGGACTGCAGGTTAGAGACTGTCTTCACTATCAAGGATTGATATCAGAATATTGGCAAAGATAAAGAAATAAGGGGTCCTAAATGAAAGACAAGCACTGGTATAGGTTTTAGTACAATCTAGAACAGAAGATGTTGTTAAGAAAGAAATAATTAGTAGACCATATAAACTATTGCATGATAACTATAAGAAGCAATCAGAGGAGGTTAGAAAAGATTGGGAAGAGAGACTGGATAAGCAATTCACAAAGAAATGATGGAAGATATATGTATATCTCCCAAATATGTAACAAAGTCTAGAAAATTTAATTTCTTTGCTTGGAAGTGTTTACATAGGTATTTTTATACCCCAAGTAGACTCCAAAGAATTATTCCTTAGGTAGACAGCAAATGTTGAAGGAGTGATGGGGAAGAAAGAGGTAACGCTGAGCATATTTTCTGGGAGTGTAATGAGTTGACAGACTTTAAAGATTCTCTGCAGAGATGCTGGATGAGCAAATTGGTATAACTAAGGAAATTATTTTTTTGAGCTATGATACAGAATCAGAATTGCCTACAAATACTGAGGCCTTGCTGAGTCTAATTATGATGGCTGCCAAAAAGCAAGTACTAGAAAATGGAAATCAAAGTCTAAACCAACTTTACTAAAAATAACGAAGATAGTAACTGAGATAAAACAACTGGAACTGGGATCTTTAGAAAAGGATAGGAACAAATTACATAGGAAAAAACGGGAAGTGTGGAATCAATACATGCAGGGGAGGAACAAGGTTTAAAAGAAGGCAGGAACTGAATGAGCTTTGTAATGGTTGACTGACAATGACTGGATATATTATAAGAGATGTTTAATATTTCCTGCTACAGTTGTGTTGGCATGGTTTGTAGTGTATAATGTTTGCAACTGACACTGCGTTGGTATGGTTTATTTTCATTTATATAAATGTAAGACTGCCTACATCATACATAATAATTTAATAAAGATGTTTCTTGAGATAGAAATGGACAGTTAGGAGGCATTCACAAATTAAACACCTGCAGTAATAAATCTTATTTAGATGATATAAGACTTGGGAACCAAAGTTAAGGAGGTGTGTAAAGCTGACAGAGGAAATTTACAATCTTGTTTAAAAAAATAATAGTTTGCTGGGTAGGGTGTAAGGTAAGATTTTATACAAATATAGTTTTGTTGGAATAAATCCTATATAACTTCAGTATTCCCTTTGCAAAGGCTTGGAAATTCAACAATTTTAAAACATTCCTATATATTTATTTTATATTTTACATTTTACATACAGCTTTGGTAAATATGGTTTCAGTAGAAAGGAATGTTTCAGTGAATAAACTTTTGGCTAAAATACTGGCAAAAGACATGCAGACCTAGGGAACATTTTGTTATGTGTCAAAAAGTCCTTGCAGAGATAGAAATGGACAGTTAGGAGGCATTCACAAATTAAACACCTGCAGTAATAAATCTTATTTAGATGATATAAGACTTGGGAACCAAAGTTAAGGAGGTGTGTAAAGCTGACAGAGGAAATTTACAGAGAAGAGTAATATTATAAGCGAAATAATTTTGAGACATACAGCAGTTATAGAAGTAAGGAGATTTCAGGCCAGTTCATTCCCATCCTCAGAGTTACAGATGTATGAGTATTCAGTTTGCAGTCTTCAGTTACAATAGATTTAATCTGACTCAGTTCATCAGCAATGTCAGTTGAGACAGTTTCATTTATATGATTTCATACTGCTACATCCATTTTGAACATTCTTCTATTCCTGCTCACCATATAATGAATTCCAATTTACAAATTAAGAGAATTCTATCATGACCTTTACTGTGAAAAGTGCACAGGAGTATGAAGCAGTGAGATGTGGCACTTTTTCAGTACAGCTTCAGACAGTCAGTTGGTTGATTTCTTAATGAGGTAGAGGTAGTGATCTAGTGATAAGAGTGACTGTGGACTTTTTTAGGGCATCGGGGAAATATTTGTCATCAGCTGAAAGAAAGGTGCTCTACAAAGCTCAAAAGCTTCACTGGCATCAGCCTGAATATGATGAATGATTTGTAAGAACCGATCATGAAAGAGAAATTTATAGTTTGTTATGAAGAAATTAAATGTACAAATACAGGACCCTTTGGTGGTTGATGAATAGATAACAAGGCAGTCAGCTGTTGGGACAGGGGACAGGCAGGATGGTCTGATTATTTTATGGTGTCTTTTTATAAGAATATAGTGTGGAAGGATATAACAACTTAAGACCAAACTGGGTCTAGTTCTAGTGGCAATAGATTTAGAGGGGAGGAGATTAGACAAGGTGTTACCTAGCGTGAATTCAAGTGACTCATTTCAGTGTTGACTGAAATCTCCAAAATTTCACATGTTGTGTTCTAATGCCATGAAAGTGGGATTCAGAGGACAGTAAGGGGTATGGGGGTACATAGTGTAGTTTAATGTTTTCACAGGTAGAAGAGAAGTAAAAACAGAAGCCGTACAAGAAAGGTGGAAATGAGCAAGAGCGAGGATGTGGGTCAGCAGGCTGCATATTCTATTTCATGACAGGAAAGGATTAAGCATGTACGACCACAAGGAGTTGACCAAAAATTAATGAATGGAAAGAAGTGGGAGGGGAAGAGAGAGGTGCATTGGGGGAATTAAAATGGCAAGGTTTATAGGGTTTCATGGGAAGAACATGGTGATAGATATCAGGTTGGTGGAGGTGTCTTACAGGAAGAGAGACACAGAGGGCGATAAAAAGGTGAAGATATAAGCTAGAATGTTGCTGCAAATGCTGCCTGCCTGGTGCATTTAGCATGCACAATACCATATGCCAATATGTAATATTACAATAAGTAATGAAGAAAGTACTTCAGAGGGGAGAAGAGTAATATGCATATTCTTTTCTAGGATGGGTAGGTCAATAAGTCATTCAATGGGAATTAATCCCCTCAGTTCTCCATGGGCAGTAATCGTTTAAGGAGCAGTGAATATCATACAGGAGAAATGGAGTGAAGCAAAAGGTAAATCTACCAGCACAATAACAGTAAAGGGGATGGAAGCAGAAATTTAGGGTGAGGTCTGGAAGAATGAGTAGGAAAGACACGACACAATGAAAGAGAGAAAGAAGGAAAATGCTATTCATAGGAGGAGTGGAGAAAGAGAGAGAGAGAGAGAGAGTGGGATTCTAGCCTGAAAAGAAGCTAATGCTGGGTTAAGTAGATTTTAAATAAGAACATGCATGACAGAAACAGAAAGACTGTGGGATGTAGTTAATGCTATATAATAAGACTATATACATTTATTAATGAAACAAAGGGAAAGGATAACTGGACATAGATCTTTAACAACTCTCCACTGAAAATGAGACATGTATAAGTATGCAACACAGACAAGGTGCCAGAATGTTGAAATTAGAACCAGATTTTTGTGTCCTTCAATTTTTTTATAAAAAACAAAAACATTTAAAACCACTGTAAATTAAGCATATAACAAAACTATACAACTCTGGACTTACATTTTGCATATCTTTGAAAGTACTTCTTTGCTTTGGTCGAAAATACCCTTTTGGTTTTCTCCTAGATTCAAACACTGCTCTTTTGAAGACCAGAACTGCCATCTAGAAAAAAAAAAACACAGGAAAAAATTGAAAATATTGTATTTATTAATAAAAGTTTCAAGGGATACATTGCATATTTCTAGGGGCTTGTTTTGTATTGTACCTTGGCAGTAGCTTCCCTAAAGATTCTTTCTTTGTCTTCAGTTTGTACTGATGAGCTCAAATCTTCTAGTTGACTCAGTTCACTGATTTTACTAAGTGCACGGCGAGCAAATACCTATTGATAATTAAACAAACATATGTCAACACTAAGGAAAAATACATCTGCTCCAACAACTGAAATCACATTGTGAATATGCAGACAGGGAGCTGGTCTGGCGCTTAACAATAATAGTGCATAGTCTTCAACAGAAACCATAGTATTTGAGTACACTGCTGTTTACTGTATTTTGTTGTTTTGACTCAAACCACAGTCCCTCTGTCTTGTTTTCAGAGAAGCTTAAACATGGTGCTTATAGCATCTGGTGAATATTAGGCAGGACACCAGGGATAATCCACTGATGTGAACAATATAAATGAAAGGTATGCACTTACCATAAGAAAAGATCTGGATTGCTAGCTCAGTCTTCATCATATACAGCACTAAGGCCAACAGGACTCAACCCCACATTTAAACTTTCTCAGATCACCTGTCCCCTCCCCTTCTACCCAAAATGCAATGCGGCTAAGGACCGTACACCAGATCTCTGTAAGCCCTCACTAAGGCAGAGGATGAAATAGAGCATAAAGAGAAAAACAGAATACTCTGAAATGTTTGTGTACTCCACCAAAACAAGGCAGATGGGTGGAGGAGGAGTATGATGATGAAGATGGAACTGCCAATATAGATCTAGTATTATATAAGCAGTTTTTATTATCTGAGATTGGGATTTCTATCTTCATCAGAAATGAGTTCAAGCTTAGGTTGTAATGGGGGCTTCTCAAGGGTTTATATCCCTAATAATTGTAGATCTGAAAGACAACTTCAATCAGAGATCAAGCCCATGGTATATATGTCGCTAAAGTGTTCAACAAGGTCTATATAAGAAACAGGTAAATAGTATTCCAAATGGTATTTTATGGAACTAATAGGAATAAACACAGTTCTAGGGAGAGCCTACTGATGGTTTCATGAGGAATACAAAGCCAGCAGAATGTGTCTGGATGAAGAGGTGAAGAAAATATGATATTACAAGACCACAGAAAAGAAGCAGAATCTGTGACAATAACAATCATCTGAGATAACCTACAGGTTTGAATGTTTGAATATCAAATATGCCTCAGGTAATATATGAAATCCCATAGACTGCCAGGATCAAAGATTTCTGGAGAGAAAGACCCACTCTATGAAGAAGAGGACGAAATGAGAACTAAAAATTCTTTCAATGAATGAGAGTAAAATTAGATCACCATAACTGCTCACAAATAATTCTACTGTATATCCTGGAGTGTGCTTCTGATTAATGACCTGCAATGGAATGGTTAAACGGCAGCTCAGATAAGGCTGACAGTTAGGTGAAGAGGACAAAAAAAATTAAGGAATGACATACATGTCTGAATATGGAACAGTTAATGACATGAAGCTTTCTGGCTAAAGAACTGGAGCCAAGTAGAAATATATTCAGCGTCTGCCACACACTGGCTATCACATTAATAAACATATATGAGTCCAGAAAAATAAGGCATGTACATACAAACCTATAATTTTTGTCTGGCAGTTGGTGCAGAGGATTAAGCAGCTGTTAAATAAAAGTTATGTACTTACCAACTTACCATAACAACAGATCCATGTTGCCTCATTTTCGTCCAGTTCAACCTTTTGCTTGTCATATCTGATTGTATCTGACCTTGGCAACTCCTTCTAAACCTGTGGATCTGAGGTTCTGACTCCTCCCCCATTCATAATTCCTTCCTCTCTACTAAATTATCTCTGACTGAGTTTGCTGACCTAAACCTTGAACAAGTAATTCCCTCCTATGACTGAAGAAAGCTTTAGGTGTCACAATTTGAGGACATACTAATACCACAGAAGGTACAAATGAAATTTCAACAGACAGTGTCTTAGGTGAGATCTGACCAGCCATCATAAGCTGTCAGTGACAATATTGAAATTTGGAAGGAGGGAGGGTTGTTGAATCAGACAAAAATGAAACAACATGGATCTATCATTATGGTAAATAGATAATTTTCATATCCGATGTTGTCTATTTTCATCTGGTTCAACCTTTGGGATAGAGTCCCAAGATGCAAACCAAAGGAGGAACATGCTCTGGACTGCACATCCAATTTATAATGAGACGCAATGTGAACCGTGTACCATGTTGCTTCTGCACAGATGTCATCAGTGGGAACTCTCTTCATGAATACCTTAGAAGTAGCTATTGCTGTTGGGAATGGGATTTTGATTCCATGTGTAATGGTAAACCCTGGTCATTATAAACAAAAGAAATGCAGTTCAACATCCATTTGGAAAGTGTGACTTTTGATATCCCAATTTCACTTTAGAGAAAGATGTGAATAGTTGACCTGAATTTGCTATATCTTTGGTTCAATGTAATAGAATCTGAGCTGTCTGTGAACATTTAGTGTGTGTGGTATATATTCCCCTTTGTTTGAGAACCTGGGGAAAATGACTGGAAAATCAAATGGCTGATTTAAATTTACTGCTTATGTCAACTTTGGTAGGAAGGAAGAATGGGTTCTCAACACCATTCTGTCTTTACGGAAAATGAAATATGGTGGTTTCCAAGATAGTGCTTGTCATTTAGAAATCTGTCTAGTGGATGCAATTGCATCAAGAAAAATGGTCTTACATGAAAGATGCTAGAAATCTACTGAAGATGCTGATTCAAAGGGTTTTGGGGTTTAGACTTGAAGCATGATAGTGATGTCTCGGGGAGGGGGGACTGGATCCCTGATTGGAGGTCTGAGTAAGAAAGCACCCATGAGGAAGACTTTTGAGATGTTAAAAGAGGTTATAGAGGAGTCATTATGTTCTATATGAAAATTTGTCATGATGGCCATTTGCAACTTAAGAGTGGAGAAACAAGCCCTTTCTGAAACAGTTCTGATAGGAAATCTATACTTGATGGAAGCAAAGTGGAAAATGGATCTATTTCTCTCAAAAGCCCAAAATGAAAATATTTTCCATTTGCTTTGATAAATCTTTTTTGGTAGACTGTTTCTGAGAGGCAGAAATAACACGGGCCACAGAAGAGGAAAACCTGGCATCTCTGGCTGTTGTCAAAATTAGAGGAATCAAAGAGTCAACTTTAAGGCTTCTAGATCTGGTAGAGGCAGTCCAACGGGAGAATCAGTAGGTATGGTTTGGGATCCAACAATGAAGGGGGATGTACCAAATGATGCCAAAGGAAGGGGAACAAAACTTGCCAAAGCCAAAATGGAGCAATGAGGATCACTCTGGTCTTCCACCTTCTGGCTTTCTGAATAAATTTTGTCAAGAGTGGAATTGGGGGGAAATATGTAAAGAAGACAAGAGGGACAATTATGAAGCAGAGCATTTCTTGGTGACTGTCCCTGTGAAGGGATTAGGGCAAAATAACTGCTGTACATGTTCAGGTATGAGGCAAAGAGATTACAGCAAGGCTGGCCAAGTGGCTGAAATTCTTTTTGCCACTATCTGGTTGAGGAATAACTCATGCAGCAGCAAATTTGACCTACTCAACGTGTCTGCTACCACATTTGACATCCCCCAAATGTGTGTTGCCATCAGAAAATGAAGAGAAGACATTGCCCATTGCCACACTCTCATGGCCTCCCAGAAAATAAGATGTGATCATGTCCCCTCTTGTTTGTTGATATACTAGACCACTGCCATATTGTCCATCTGGAAGGAAATCACACCCTTGGGGAGGAGGTCTTGAAAAGCCTGCAACACTAGGAAGACTGCTGTCATCTCCAAGACAATAATGTGAAGGTTGGCCTCTAGAGGAGACCAAGCATCTTGAACCTTCTTCCCCTTGAAATGCATCTCCACCCCAGAAAGGAAGCATCCGCGATTACTGTGGTCCAGGAAATGGGTGGACAAAAGGGTCTTCCTTTTATTACTGATGGGGAGGTTATCCACCTTTTGATATGATGTCTACAAACTTGTGTAAGACGAATTTTGGCATGCAGGGGGTGTAGACTTTGTGACCTTTGGACTGAAAGAGTCCACTGTATTACTCTCTTGTAATATCTTATCAGGGGAACTAATCTGAATCAGAATCAGAATCACATTTGTTGGCCATGTATGCACACATACAAGGAAACTGACTCTGGTTTTGATGACTCTCCAAGTATGAATTACATAAACGACATACATACAATTATTAAAAACAACAAAAGATGTAAATATACATGGGTCTAGGACATTTCACTGAATGCACATTTCACTGAAAAGTCAATTCACCGAAACACATTTCACTGAAAGTTATATATGGCCTTTTCCCCACTGTAGTGCGACCCTGCCCTGGAGTTAGTATATATAGTAAGGGGGTGTGGGGGGATATGCCCCCCACATATTTTAAGCATATATTATGTTCGGAAAAAAGTAATATATTGGAATTGCAAGTGTCCATGTATACAGTTCAAAATATTTAAAATATGTGGGGGGGGGGTGCCCCCACCCCCTTTACTATATATACTAACTCCAGGGTCGCACTACAGTGGGGAAAAGGCCATATATAACATTCAATGAAATGTGTTTCAGTGAATTGAGTTTTCAATGACTTGAGCTGTCAGTGAAAAGTGCACACTAATTTGACTTTCAGTGAAATGTGCATTCAGTGAAATGTCCTAGACCCATATACATATACGTCTATGTATGTATACTTGTTATCACTTTAATGTGATAGTAAAGGCCATCAAACCTACCAGATGAAGAGTCAACCTTGCTTGAGGAAGTGGATGTTGAATTACCTGAGAAGCCACTATTCATTCTGGTGTCTGGTAGCTTGGCAATTTGAAGATCTGTGTTGATGTGACATCCTATAAACTCTATTTGTTGTGTGGGAAACAGTTGGCTTTTTAACTGACTGTGACCCCAGTAGCTCTGTAAGGCAGAGTAGCAGTTCCTGTTATTCTACCATCAGATCCCTGTAAGAGCCAATTGTCAAGGTGCATGAAGACCTGGATCTCTTGCAGTAGGAGATGAGGTGCCACTGTCATAACATTTGGGAACATGCTGGGGGATATGGTGAGACTGAAGGGCAGTGCTCTGAATTAAAGTGATTGGCTCCCAACCAGAAAGGAAGGAATCTTCTGGATTGTTTCTTTATCTTTATGTGACAGTAGGCATCCTGGAGATCTGTAGAGCACATTCAATCATCTTTTCTAAACACAGATAATATGGACTGTACAGTGACCATCCAAAACTTTGTTTGTCTTACAAATTGATTGAGATGGCTGAGATCCAAAATCAGCCTGAGGTTCCGTCTTTTGTGGGACTAAAAAGAACCTGGAATAGACTCCAGATCCTAACTAGTCTTGGGGGACCTGCTGAATGACCTTTTTTCTAGCAGCTTTGAAACCTTTGTTGCTGCAGATTCCAGCTGACTGGGCAGGATGTCGGGAATCTTTAACTTCTTCTTTGGAGTATAGACAAAGGGAATGGTATAGCCTCTGGTGATTATCCTTAGCACTCAGGAATTCAATGTAATGTTTTTCCAGGCTTGTGGGTGTAAGGATAAGTGCCACCTCCCCCAATCGCCTCCAGAGTGTCAGTCAGGCAATCCCTCAGTAGCACTGATATGGTTTCTCAGAGAAAGGACCATGAAAACTCTGATTATGCAATCCACTTCTGCTCCTGGGGTGATATCTATTTGAGTTACCCCATCCCCCTCTACCTCAGGGGGGGGGGGTCCATCT
Source organism: Protopterus annectens (assembly GCF_019279795.1). Classification (NCBI taxonomy): domain Eukaryota; kingdom Metazoa; phylum Chordata; order Ceratodontiformes; family Protopteridae; genus Protopterus; species Protopterus annectens. The sequence continues at coordinate 307,665,670 of NC_056745.1, read as the reverse complement.
CCAGGAGTGTCTTGGTGATAACCCTGGGATATTCTGAACTGCATCTTCTTACCACTTCTTTAGTTCCTAGAAAGGCTTTCTGGGGAAGTGGAGATACTGATTCCCACAGCAGACAGGGTCTTACTATCCTGCTCACTCCTAGTAAATGTTTCTTTAACTTTTGATCTAAAAAGAGTAGAGTCAATGAGTGGGGCATGAATGAAGAACATCTTAAAGCTTTACAAAACTGCAAAGACACATCCAGGCATGCTGATACATGGTGATGCCGTTGCCTGTTGCTCTGGCTGTACCATTGACTGTTTTGGGAAGCAGACACCTAGCCAATTTAGAAGTGGACTGTAGGGTAGACAGTTGGGTGTCTACTGTTTTTTGAACATTCGCAGGTAAGTTACCTGTGAGGAACTTGGAAAGCTCCTTGTTCAAGTCCCTCTGAAAATGAGTCATGCGTGCAAGGTAATTCAGTGCTTTAAGTGTGAAAGTCACTGAAGAATAAGACAATTTCCCCAATCTGTCTAGTGCCCTTGACTCTCTGTTAGGGGTGAACAGTAGAACTCTCCTAAGACAGTTCCTTTTTCATGGCTGCTGCTCCTACCATAGCATTTACTGGTGGTCCTTTAAACCAATATTTCCTGTCATTTGGGGCTACTAAGATCCTATCTGGCTTCTTAGAGAGAGGTTCCCCTACATCAGGGTTCTCCTGTGCCACAAGGTCTATAAGGGCATCCATAGGTGGCACCACCCAAAATGCCAATGAACCAATTCCAAATACCTTGAATAACACAGATTCATCTGGGGAAGGGGTTTTGGCGGACCATCTCCCTTCCCCTGTTTCATCAATTCTAGGATGTCACCAAATGTGACATCTTCTAGCGGGAACCTAGGGGACCCATCATCTTTATCCAAATCCCAGTCTTCATTGACAGACTGGAGAAGAGTCTAAGTGCTTCCATTTGCACATCTGTTTTTTAGGACCTTGTCTGTGGGGACCCTCTGGAAACTGGTCTGAATCTGACTGAGAACTCTAGTAGTGAGTATTCTCTAAGCCTAAATGTACTAACTGTCTCCGTTGATCAGAATGAGAAGAATAAGTTACAGTGTCCACTGGTTTACAGTCAAAATGTCAACATTTAGTTGCATCACAGCCTCCTCCTCGAACGTGGTAGGAGCGACAGTCGGAATGTCGACGTTCATGTGTACGTCCATTTAGAAGGACATACACAAGGCAGAGACTCAAAGCATGGTTGTCAATGAGAGATTTACTCATTAAGATTGACAGAAATTGCCGACCTTGTTGCATCGACCATACAACCTAATTAATATGTATGAGTTGACGTTATTTGTCACGGAAATCACCATTCGCGTATGTGAATTTCGTGTTTTTAATAGTAAACCGTGTCCACTTGGGGTTGGAACAGATCCAAACCTGAGGGCATCACATGACTTCTTGGTCCAGCCCAAACGCATTCAAAAGCCTTAATGGCAGACATCACATCTGGGGCCAAAGAAATGTTCTCCCTATCCAAAGACTCAGGAACTTTCCCCAGTCCAGTCGAGGTTGGCTCCAAGGAAGACCTCAGAATCAAGCTATCAATAGCAGAAGCCTGGAGAGACAGCATTGAAAATCAGAGGTCAACTCTACCACAGGAACCATGGCACCAATGCTTCAGCTCCAAGACTCATCTCAATCCAAGAGAAATGCAGTCAAGACAGTAAGGGATGTTGTTGATGCCAAAGTTCCTTGAACATTTGGTTCCAAATGAGGTGCAACAGGAGGGCTTGGATCTTTGGGGACCAGATCTGAAGGGCTGGCTGGTTACAGAGACAGAAAAAGGGAGGGGTAGTTGGACCCATAAACAGAGTGCCGCACAGGGACAATGCCATGAGAATTCTCAGCTGGATTTGTGTCCTTAAAAATTTCCTCATCATTTGGTCAACATCCAGCTCAGTAAGGCCTCTGGTGGACTGAGCTGACCTCAATGACAATGCCACCAACAGAGTTCTGGAGTACCATTTCTCTTGTATGAAGGTTGTGGACTCACCAGTGGTGGGTAATGATAACAAAGCCTGAGGAGAGGGAGATCAGATCCAAATAACTGGTGGATCCTATTTCCTTGGAGTTTTAGGCGTCAGACACAAAAGATTTGTTGGATCCAGAGACCTTTTTCTAAATTTTTCAGATCTTTTCTCTTCAGAGTTTTTTCCTTTGGATCATTTCTCTTTATACCTCTCTAACCCTCTTCACTGTCTTTCTTTCAACTTCTCCCTTTCCTTTTTCCTTCTTTTTTTTCCACTTTACTGCTTGGTGAAGCTGCAGCTAGTCTAGTAATAGTAAACAAGATCTGAGAGGAAGAGGACCCTGTCTGAGGAGGGAGCAAGCCTTTCCATATAAGTTTCTCTTTCCTGCCTTGAATGGCCTTAGACCCAAATTAATCACAATTATTACAATAAGCCTCTAGGTGGTCAGAACCTAAGCAATATACATGGAGGGAGTGCAGGCCTTGGGGTGGAATTTTGTGTCCACAGGCCAAGCATTTTTAAATCCTAGTGTTTTTTTCAGACATGAGAAAGTTTCACTGTATCATACCAAAAAATGAATATTCAAAAAGTTAAAACTTTATCAGAAAACTGTCCTGAAAAAAAAAAACAGCCACATAGAAAAAGTCCTAAGCTAACTATATCAAATAACTATCTTAAACTGTAATCACACAATTATGCTAATACTAAGAAAAACTATCTGTCGAGAAAAAGATATAACAGCAAAAACACATCTATAGAAAAACTGTAATACTAAGTTATAGGGTTAGCGAAGAGCCAAAAATAGCTGTTATCAAAATTGGAAAGCTTTTACTTACCATGAAGCAGAGCTCTCGGACATATGTCTGGAAGGTTCAGGAGGTAAATGGGATCTGGGGTAAATTAGTACAGAGGAGGGAATTATGGGTACGGGAAGAGTTTGTTCTAAAGCTGTGTATCTGAGGCTCAAAGCGCCAAGATGGGATCTGACTGAATATTATAGGTTCATAGGTACGTACTGGGCTATTGGCCCTAGGGCCTATATAAGCCTAGCCAAAGGTACCCTGGCTTTTGCCACCAAAGAAAATTATTTTCCTGTGCCACTGTCGAGCAGAGCCACAGACGTGATCCCGGGGTGAATTTCCTATCTCCCATCCAATCATCAAGATTTTTCTTGAAGAATGCTAATGAGGAGCTTTGTTTGATATAGATAGGTAGTTTGTTCCAGAGTATGGGAAGTCTCTGGGACAGGAATCTATCCCTCCAGCATGTTCTGTTTATTGTGGTGACGAGGTTTAGGTCCCTAGAGCGTGTAGCTCATAGGGATTGGGATTTCTTTAAGTGGAGCATGTCTAAAAGCTCTGGGTTTGACATAGCTTTGTGTGTTAGGCAGAGATCGCCTCCGAGTAGGCGATATGCAATGGAGTAAAACTGCAGTTTTTTGAGACGGTCTGCATAGGGCATCTCTTTGAGGCCGGTAATCCTCTTTGTGAGGTATTTCTGTGGCCTTTCCAGTTGTTGTAGATGTCTTGTGAGGTACATACCAAAAGGGGCATTGTACTCTATAATGGGTCTAATGAGTGACGAGTAGAGGGGAACAATGACCTCTTTTTCCTGGATGAGAAACCTTTTGTGATGAGGTGTGCCACATAGAAGGATTTCCTGACTACTGTGGCGATGTGATTATCAAAGGAGAGACTACTGTCCACCTGTGTCCCAAGGTCTCTTATCACACTTTCGGTGTTAAGTAGACTACCACCTATGTGGTAGTTCATGGGTACTGAGTTTTTACCAAAAGGAATGACAATGCACTTTTTGGCATTGAGCTTGAGGTCATGGCTTTGACACCAGGCATCTGTCTCAGCAAGGCCCTTTTGTAGGATGTCCACATCTTTTGGAGTTTTGATTATGGCTCCTAGTTTGCAGTCATCTGTGAACTTCGTTAGCCAAAGACCTTCTGTGTTGGCTTGTACATCAGAGAAGTAGATACCAAACAGGAGAGGACTCAGGACTGAACCCTGTGGTAATCCACTTGTCACTGGTCTGACGCTGGATTTGGAGTCTGCTACTTTCACAGTGTGGGTTCTGTCAGTGAGCCAGTTGGCAACCCATCTTGTCACATAGGGATTTATACCTAGTTTAGTGAGTTTATCTATAATTCCAGAGTGGGGGATGGTGTCAAAAGCCTTGGCGAGATCTAGATAGGCTGTGTGAACCACCTTACCCTCAACTACGGCTTTGGTGACTGCTTCAAAGACGTCTATCAGGTTTAGGAGACATGATCTGCCTTTTACAAACCCGAACTGGGTGAGGTCCAGAGTTTGGAGATTACCAATGTCATTGTTTATAAGTTCCATGATGATACGCTCCATAGCCTTGCAGACCAGGCTCGTTAGGCTAATGGGGCAGTAGTTTCCGGGGTCTGTGGTGGCTCCCCCTTTGTGGAGTGGGATAACTGTCGCTGTGCACCATTCAGTGGGCACATAGCCTGAGGTGAGGCTATGATTGAACATGGTACTTAGGTGGGGTGCCAGTTCGTTCTCTAGTTCATGTAGAACACAGCCTGGGATGTCGTCAGGTCCCATGGATGCTGTGTTCTTGGCTTTGGATAGTGTGTTTTTTACCTGTGCAGCCATGATTACAGGAACTTTGCATTCTTCTGTTATAGAGATGGGCCCTTTAGGGGATGACAGAGGGGTAAAGTTAGCACTGAACCTATCTGCCAGGATGTTGGCAATATCCATTGGTTCTGTATATTTAGTGCCATTGTGCTGTAACTCAGAGCAGATCTGAGTGTTGCCATTGAGATTCTTGACATAGCTATAGAATGCTTTGTGGTTGTCTTTAGAGTCAGTGGCGATTTTGTTTTCATAACTAGCTTTGGAGGATTTTATGAGGGATCTCAGCTTCTTACTGAAGCTGACCAGAGAGTTTCTCCAATCATGGAATTTTACTCTTTTTTGCAACAGTTTCTTTCTTCTGTTGTAGAGTTTGTTTATGGCAGGGGACCACCAGATTGGCTTCCTTTTTTGGAGGATAGCATCTTGGTTCTGTTAGGGATTGCATGATCCATGCACTCATGTAAGTGCTTATAAAGTGCATTTGTGTACGATTCAGCAGTCATACCTTTATTGTCAGTCAGCATGGGTGTCGTGAAGTTTGCCACTTCTGTCTTAAGAAGCGTGAAGTTGGCTTTGGAGAAATGTTTTACTGTGGTTTCCCTAATGGGGGGTGGGGGAGGGATGTGGATGTCTAGGGTGATTAGCTTATGGTCAGATTTGACCAACGAGGAATTGACCTCTGGTGTGGAGCACCGGTTGCCCATGTTGGTAATAACCAGGTCTAGGATACTGCTGCCCCTGGTGGGGGTGTGGATAAGTTGATCCATGGCATTGGAATTTATGAATTCCAGAAAACGTTCAGCACAAGAGTTGGTACACGAGTAGTTTTCCCAGTTAATGGTAGGGTAGTTGAAATCTCCCATTATTAGGGTGTTAGGTTGTACCCTAATATTTTCCAGTGTATTAAGAAATAAGGAGTGGGAATCCTGGGACATGGTGGGGGATCTGTAGCAAGCTACAGTTTGGATTGTGGTCTTGCCCAGAGTTAGTTGCACTTGGATAATCTCGGATGCATTATGCTAAGCAACTAGCCTGGAGGTGTGGATATCCTTAATGAATATAGACACGCCTCCGCCTTTAGTGTTTCGGTCCAGGTTAGGTGGCCAAAAGGTGTGGTATGAATTATAGCCTGGTAATGCAGGGGTACTCTCTGGAGCCCTGAACCAGGTCTCTGTCACTGCACAGATGTCGATGTTCTCCATTTTAAGGAGTGCCTCGAGAGAGTGCATTTTGAGGTTTAGACTTCTAGCATTGAGTAGCAATACCCTCAGATTCTTCTTGCCTGTACCTGTTAGGATAGTGAATTTGTCATTTGAACCTTGCCTAAAAAAGGCACTATAGGGGTGGCTAGAGCCTTAGCCAGTATCCGGAATCCCAGGGTCGACAGGTGCAGGCCATCTCTGGCAAAGCATCGTGGCTTGTCGATCATGTCATCCCAGGCAGACAGATACTGGATCCCCTTAGAATGACACCAGAAGCTTAGCCAATTGTTGAAGTCAATCATTTTGTCCTTGTACTGTGGTATAATTCTGGGTGATGGCAGGATGCTACTCAGGGCTAGGGTCATACCTGCCTGGGTTACAAGATCGGACAGCTCCTCCATGTCCCTTTTCATGTAGTCCAAGGAGGTACGTCTCAGGTCATTCACACCAACATGGACAATGACAGAGTCATATTTGTACTTGTTGTGGAGTGACCTGAGTGCATGCGATATGTGGCAGATCCTGGCACCCGACAGGCAGCTGACAGTAACTTTCTCCTTGTTTAGCCTGGTGAGTGGAACATCAGTGTGCCTGACTATGGAGTCACCTATGACTAGAGTGTTGAGTACGTTGTTATGCCTTATGGGCTGTGGTTGAGTGGCACACTGAGTTTGTGGGCTATGTGTCATTTGGGTTGTGTTGGAGGGTGGAGGTTGCTTGTGTTTCTGCTTTGGAGGTCCCTGTTGTTTGGGCAGGTTTTTACTGAGAGCCTCCGTGAATGTAGGTGTGTGTTTTGTGTTTCTATGTGTGTGTTTTGGTGGTGTAGGTTTTGAGGGACTATGTGCTGAGTGTGGTGTGGTGCAAGTGTTTACCTTCTCCTCTTGACTGTCTAGTCCAGTCTTGGGTGAAGAGAGCTTTGCTTCCAGTTTGGCTATATGAGTGCATCTCTCACAGGTTGTAGTGTTGGGTGGTACGAGGAGAGGGTTGTCTGTGTACATGAGACAATTACTGCATTGCCCCAAGATGCCCAGATTCATCAGGTTGACAGGAGAAAACACCGGGGGCTGACCCTTGGACATGCCTGGATAGGTGTTTATTTGTTAAGTACTAGAAACTGTTTTCCTCTATACAGTGAGGAAAATTGAGTGCTGTAGTAATTTGTAGCTTATTTAGTGCTTACAATAAGTTCTGAACAAGTGCTGAAACAAAAAACTGGCTAGTTCTAAGAAACAAAATTAAGCTAGAAGGCTTCTCTCCAACACAGAAAGGCTTGGGGGCCTAGAAGCCTACAAATAGTCCTGTACACAGCAAATCTATATCCAGGCTAGACTACCCACAGGAAAGGCAGGAAACAAGCTTAGAACAAGTTTTTTATTTTTTTAGTGGAAAGAGAGAAAGGAGTAGCAGAAACTAAGCTGATTGGCCTTCTCAAATGTTCTCCCTTTACTGGGTAGAATGAGGTAATGACACTAGACTGGGAGGAGGGTCCCAGATCAAATTTACACTAGCGGCGGGCAACTGCAAAGCCACCAACTATAAATACACTATACCAACAGGAAGGGAGGGTGGGAAACAAACTGCAGAAATGTTTCTCACAGCTGAAAAGCAGCAGTGAGCCTTTACATGAAAGTTTTAAACAGCTAAAGGAGCCTCTAGAAAAAAAGAGTTTAACTGTAACAAGTTATCAGAAACAAACAACCCAACAGATGCTTAAAAAAAGTTATATGGTTATAACTGAAAGGTTGAATCAGACAAAAATATATATCAGATCAAGCTGTTTCATGTGGTCCATTGGTCCACTGTTTGATTCCCTCGACCTCCACTGCCTAACTGTGTGATTCTGAGCAAGTCACTTACCCAGACAACACTCCCAGGCTTTGTCTGAAAAAGGCACTTGAAGATCAGTGCTCAACCCTGGTAAACAAATACAAATAAATAAATAATAAAATAAAGCATAAAGTCAAGAGATGGACTGCACAACAGCTAGCAAAAAAACATAAGTACAATTTGTCATGATAAAAAAATGATATAAAAGATTTGACCCTTCGAAGAGTCATATAAAGTAAGAAAGGGGTAAAGATAAAAGAAATGGCTATAGAGTTATCATTTTAAGAATTCAACATATACAGATTTTAGTAAAGGAAGGCTAGCTCTGAACAGCTGCTTGAGAGGTAAAGCATCTATGAGCCTACAACTAGCTGACCAAAGAATAAGACTGTATCATGCAGCCCAATGGATGGAAGAGTAGCAAGAAAAAGAAGTTATGTCTTACCATAATGTTCCATCTGTGTTGATGATCTTTGTTCATTCATTACTGAAGGGTTATCGGTTCCGTCCTCGGCCATATATCAAGCTCACGTCAGCCAAAAACTCTCAAGTCAAGGTCCTACCCAGAATGCTCTGCTCACTGTTACCTCAAATCGAGTTTGCAAGTTGATAGACAAAAGTAGAGGCTACCTCTGGTCATAACAGACCTGCAATAAAGGAGTATATGAGATCAACCAAGAACCTCCAGAGGGGGATGGAGGATGGGGAGTAATGAATGAACGAAGATCAACAACACAGATGGAACATTATGGTAAGACATGTCTTCTTTATCTGATGTTGTTAATCTTCGTTCATTCCTTACTGATGGGACAAAGTCCCCAGCTACCTGTATCCCTGGGTGGTCCTCATGGAAGGACATTCCTGAGCACCACAGAGCCAAAAGAAGCTCTACCTCTGGAGGCCAAATCCAATTTGTAATGAAGAATAAAGGTATGAGGTTTGGCCCAAGTTGCAGCTGAGCAAATATCATTGAGGGAAGACTTAGCATGGAAAGCTGATGAAGTTGCCATAGACCTTGTAGAATGTGCTTTCACTCTGTGAGGCAAGGTGATATTGTTCTTGTTGTAGATAAAAGTAATGCAATTTCTCAACCATGAAGCCAATGTAACTTTTGAGACAGCATGACCTAGTCTTGGTCCAGAAAAGGCCAGAAATAGTTGGTCTGATTTATGGGTAGATTTTCTTCTGTCCAGACAAAAACATATTTGCCTATGAACATCTAGGGAGTGCAAGCAATACTCTCCCTTGTTAGAGTGGTTAGGAAAAATACTGGAAGGTCAATAGACTGGATGATAGACCGCTCTGACACCACTTTTGGTAAAAAGGAAGAATTAGTTCTCAGTGATACCCTATCCTTTTGGAAGATAAGATAAGGACATTTGATGTATAAGGCTTGAAGTTCTGACAAGCATCTGGCCGATGTGATTGCAATCAGAAACAAAGTTTTCTATGAGAGATATTTTAAATTACATGAAGATGCAGGTTCAAAGGGGGGAGCTGTTAGTGCTTGCAGGACCAAATCCAAATCCCAAGGTTGTACTGGTTCTCTAAAGGGAAGTTTTAGGTGAAGAACCCCCTTCAAGAAAGTTTTACAGAGTTTATGTGACATGAGCAAAGAATCCTGAAAACCAATGTGGAAATTTGAAATGGCAGCTAAATGCACATGAACAGTAGAGGCAGACAACCCAGGGTGGAAAAGATGTGATAAGTAATCCAAAACCACCAAAACTGGGGCTGACAAGGGGTCTAATTGTTTATTTGCTACCCATAGAGAAAACCTTTTCCATTTATTGATATAGATTAGTCTGGTGGACGATTTATGAGATGCGATAAGAATATTGCACACTGGGGGCGAGAGGTTTCCCTGCCTGGCAATCACTGGAAGTGGAGAAACCAAGCTGTCAGTTTCAGGATTGTTAGATTGGGGGGAGTCAGACCCTGTGGATGGGAGACCAACGTTGGGGATGGATTGAAGATCCATGGTCGATCTAGCAGGTGAGGCCAGAGGAAGGGGAACCAGACTTGTCGAGGGCAATATGGAGCAATGAGGATCACTTTGCTTTTCAACTGCCATGCTTTCTTCAGAAATTGTGAGATGAGGGGGAGAGGAGGATAAGCATAAAGTAGACCCAAAGGCCAAGCGTTGACTAGATTTTCTCTCAGTGACTGTCCCTGAGGGGGAATCAGGGCAAAATAGTTGCTGCACTTGTGATTGGTTGGGGAGGCGAATAGGTCGCAGCAAGGCTGGCCGCAGCAGTTGAAAATTTTTGCCGCTATCACAGGGTTGAGGGACCACTCATGAGGTCTGGGGGGACCATTTGGATAACTCTTTTTTGTAGTAGCTTTTGGATTTCATGTGCTGCTGCTTCCCTTTGACTGGGTGGAATGTCGGGTAATTCTCTGGATGAGGTAGGACAAAGATGGAAGGGGATGTGATAGCCTCTGTTGTACCCAAGAGTCAGTGGTTATGTTTCGCCAGGCAGTGGGGTACAAGGAAAAATGACCCCCGACCGCTTCCAGAGGTGAACAGTTGGGAAACGTTTCAGGAGTGCTGAGAGGGTTGGTTAGAGAAATAATCTTTGGAACCCCGGTTTCGCAGTCCTCCTCTGCCCCAAAAGGGGCATCTTCCACTGGAGTTTCCTCCTCTGCCTCTAGGGGAGAACTTGGCACGTGCATCACAGAAAGAGCCCTGTGATTTCCTGTGTCACATCTTCCTGCTCCTCTGACTTCTGGAGTAGAATCGTTGAGGAGTGAAGTGTCTGACACCAATGGCAGATAGGGTCTTGCCATCTTGTTCACACCTTGCCAGCGTATCTTTAACTTTAGGGCCAAACAAAGAAGTGGTCTTGATGGGGGCATTCATAAAGGAAGTCTTAAAGGAGTCCGCAAAGTCACAAAGGTGCATCCAGGCATGTCATCTGGTGACTATACTTGCGCCTGCCGCTCTAGCCGCTCCTTCCGTTGCATGTGAAATAAGACGCATAGAAGAATTGGATATGGACTCTAAGGTGGCTATCTGAGAAGCTATGTTATCACAGACCTCATCAGAAACAGCTCCTGCCAAGATTTCAGAGAGTTGGTTGATAAGATCCCTCTGCAGCCTCGTAAAGTGTGCCAAATAGTTCAAAGACCTTATGGTGAAGGTTGATGAAGAAAACACATGCTTCCCAAGTCTGTCTATCGCCCGGGACTCCTTGTTGGGCAGACGGACAGTTTGGCTCTCTTTTGCCAAGTCTTTCCTGATTGCAGCCGCCACCACCATGGCATATACTGGAAGACCTCTTGACCAATGGGGATGCTCAGCTGGGGGAGATAAGATCTTGTCAGGCCTCCGCAGTATAGCTTCCAGGATGTCAGGAGCCTTCCATGCGTGCTGGATGATGAGCTGTACAAGCTCATCAGCCGGTGGGGTAACAAAGGATGTAGGGGGCCAGGCACAAAAGGCTTGCATGAACACATATTCCTCTGAGGAAGGATTAGCGGACTTCCAATCATCCCTATGTCTAAGGATCTCATGGATGTCACCAAAGGACACCTCATCAGAGGGTTACCGTGGGGACCCTTCCCCGTCATCAAAGTCTGTATCTTCGGTCAAAGACTCCTCAGTGGAGTCCATGTGCTTCTTCATGCATGAAGCCTTACGAGGTACTTCCTCAGTGGGAGGCTCTGGGGAAGACTGCAAAGAGGGGGTCTCCTGAGTGGGAGAAACCTGAGGCCCTTGTGTCTGGTGTCTGGCGGTTGTGACTTATGAGAGTTGTGGCACAGAGGGGGGAGAGGAATCCGACATGTGGGGTTTGCCAGCGGAGGCAAGCGCCATCTCCATGGCCTGGAAGGCCGGCCTGCCCAAAGAGGGATGGGAGCCTGGAACTGAGCACGACAACCTGAGAACCGGCATCATACACCGCTCCGATGAGCTGACTCCTGGACCAGGAGTCTCAAGAGGACTATGAAGCATGAGAGAGGGAGGATTCCTGGAGGGTGCCATAGAAAGAATCGGCGTGGAACCAAGAATGCCCTCCCCCATGGCACCTGAGAAGAGCTACATGCCCAGTGCACCGAGGGCTACAAGGATGACTCCAGCTCCAAAGTGAGATCCACTATTGGAGTCGGAGGGAGAGAAGCTGCTGTCAGAGTAATGGACTTCGATACTTGGAAGTTGATGGGGGAGTGTACTTTGGAGTTTGAGGAGAAATACATTCATATGAAGGAGAGAATGTAAGTTTCAATGGTTGAGAGATACCTCTGGCCACAAGCAACTGGTCAACAAGCCACAGCACATCTTGTTCAGAGAGGCTCCTGGTCGACCTCATAGAGAAACCTGAAGGCGAATCTGGCCTTTCTAGAAAAGGACTATATTGGCTACCAATGAACGGATCCAAAGAAGGAGAGTACTTGGTCCTTGCTAATTCGAGTGGTGCACAGCCCAGAACCAAGGATGTCTGCACCAAGGAAAATGATGTAAAAGTAGTCTCCACCGACGAAGTTAGCGCCATAGAAGTTGAAGGTGTCTGCACCGTAAAGCCAAGTGTCTGCACCAATGGGTATGGTGCAGCTGAGGAAGGTGTCTGCACTGGTAACAATGATGGTGCCAAAATGCACTGTACCAAAGAACATGCTGGTGCCAAAATTGTCTGCACCGTTGAAGGCAGTATCATCAGACTCAGGGCCGAAGGGGATTGCACCAACGGTGCTGAAGGAGACTGTACCTGTAGGGACGGTGCCGGTAAGGGCTGTGACAGAACTGTCAGAGCCATAAGTGTCTGCACCAGGAACTCCGTTGCCACTGTCGATAAGGAGGACATGGCTGGAGCAAAAATAAACTGGGGCGGTGCCATGCCTGGAGCCAAAAGGGTCACAGGTGGCAGCGCCAGAGTAGTAATTTTCACTTTCTTATGAGTCGACTCCCTGCGATCTCCAGAGGGAGATGAAGTGAGCGACCTTGATGAGGAAGAGGAATATGATTTGTTGACAGGGTACCAGGTGTGATTTCTTTTTGTTTATGGTGTACCCCAGACAAGTTAGCACCCTTTGTACAAAGGCCAGATGATTCAAAAGTATGTCCTGGCTTTCTGTCTGAATTAAACAATCATCCAGGTATGGATATATTTGAATATTTCTTTGCCTGCAAAATGCAATGACTGGGGCTAGGCACCTTGTGAATACCCTAGGCGCAGTAGATAAGCCAAAGGGCAATGCAGAGAACTGGTAGCGATTGTATCCTGCTTTGAAGCGTAGGTATCTTCTGCAAGATTCCCTGACTGGGATGTGCAGGTATGCTTCTTTTAAATCGAGTGTTACCATCCAGGCATCTTTTCCTAGCATAGGAAGCAACTGGTGAAGAGTCAGCATCTTGAATTTTGGAATCACCAAAAAGGTGTTTAGAGTTGACAGGTCCAGAATAGGACGCCATGAATTGTCTTTTCTGGGTACCAGAAAAAGTCTGGAGTAGAAACCTTGTCCTTTTTCCTCTTCTGGTACAGTCTGAATAGCCTTTATGTTTAAAAGAGAGAGTATTTGCTTTGAACCTCTGCCCACTGATTTGGGGGTAGATCTGGCCAACCTTTTGGCGTTGGTAATGTTTGGAAGTGAAATCTGTATCCTTGGGACACTATATTTAAAACCCATTTGTCCTGGGTAATGAGTCCCCAGTTTTTGCCTGCAGACCAATCTTTCCCCCTAAAGGAGCATTCAGTTGAGAAGTGCTTGGAAGTTTTAAAATCAAGTAATTGAGACAGTTTTCCATAGGGGGAGTCTTACTACTCACAGATTTGGAAGCGGAAGCCCCCCCCCCCCCCACTGCTTAGTCTTGTGCGTACCCTGGGACTGAAACCTGGGATTTCTGTTGTGTCTGGGTTTGGATTGAGAAGGCCTGGAAGGAGCCGGAAATGACCAATTCTTAGAGGGTTAATGCCTACTAAATCTTGGAGGCTGAACTTGTAAGAAATCTTTAACAGTTTGCATAGATTTAGCTTTATCTTCCATCTTTTTAAGAACTTCCTCAGCTTTGTTGCCAAACAGGCGATCCTGATTTAAGGGTGCATCCAACAGTTATGCTTTAACATGATCAGACAAAGATTGCTCCTTAAGCCAAGCATGCCTTCTAAGTACAGACCCAGTGACAGCAGCCCTGCAAGAGGCCTCTAACGAATCAAACCCACATTTCAAAGTATGTTTTCCAACCTGTTCAGCAGAATGCATTAAATTCTGTAATTCCTTATTTTCAGCACAGTCAGGAATCAACATCATTTTCTGTTTAAGCAATCCAATAATATGTTGTTGATACTTTAACATATGAAACTGACAGTTTAAGGCCCTAATGGCCAAAGTTGCAGATGTGTAAAATGTCTTACCCCATCTGTCCAGCACCCTGGAATCTCTATCAGAAGGGGTAGGGTTTTTGGCAGTAGAGGCCTTAATGCCCTTGGGTCACTGTGAAATAGTCTCTTGATCTGCAATAGGATTTTTAAAAAGGAACTTGTGAGAATCAGGAACCCTGTAATATCTATCAGGTTTTCTGGAAGCAGAGGGCAAAGAATCAGGGGCCAAACTAGATTCCAAAAAGGCATCATCAACAATGTCTAGTACAGGAGGTATAGCTAAAGGCCTATGCTGAGGCAAGAGTAAGAAATCCCTAAACCTCTTTTTCGAATCAGAAAAATCCTGGCTTTCCCAGTGGAAATGCTCCCTTAGAGAGTGCAAGGTTTCACCAAAAGAAAAATACTCTGGAGGGGAAGCAGAGGGAATACAGTCCTCTGCATCAGAATCCTCATAAGTAGATAAGGGTAAATCCAGATCATCAGAAGAATCAGAAAAATCAGAATCCTGGTCAGAAGATTCATCAACAATTTCAGACCTAGGCCTCTTAGAAGAAGGTTGTTGGCTTCCCCTGATTAAAGTTATAAGATCTTCAGCCATTCTTATCATTTGTTTTTTAGGCATAGAGGCCTGAGCATGCAGCCTGGGTGTCGGTTTTCTAGGCATGGTTCGAGTTTTAGGCCTTAAAGAAGAAGGAGGCATCAGTTTAATATGCAAGTCCATAGGTCTGAATACACCCTCAGAAGCCGGTGCCTGCACAGCGGCTCCGGACCCATCCAAGGTACAAACATCCGCAGGTTCCACAGTTGAAGCATCTCGTGGCATACCAGACTCCAAATGGGTCTCAGTAGAGGCCTGCGAATCAGAAGTAGCGGGTATCAGGGTCTGCGAAAGCACCTCACTGAGTACCGGCATACTGGCGACTGGCTTAGGAGAAGCGTCGTCGGCAGCTTTGGACCTAGGCGGCCTGTCTCTGTCTTTATTTTTGCATTTTTTCAGAATTCCGGTAGTCAGATGGCTTACCGACGACATTTCTGGATAATTGAACCGAGAACCAAAATATTTAGAGGCAAAAATATACCAACGACAGATAGTGAGTTGGTTAAATAAAGCATAAGACCGACAGCAAGGTACGTTGTGATCAGGGCCTATGCAAGGAATACAGTACGAATGAAAATCTTTGTGAGGTATTTGCTGTCCACAAGAAATGCAATTATTAACTTTTACTGACATCAGTAAGGAGCAAGAAAAAGTTTCCCCAACAAGGTACTTAGCTTTAGTTGAAGACTTTGGTTCTGAAACTCGAAAACGAAAATTTCTGGAGTCGGCCGACCGCCACTTGCAAAACTGCTTCTGCTTTGGGCACCACACGGCAAGAAAGACTGATGTAATGGCGTCGGATACATGTTTTATACCCCTGACGACCTGACGTCATGGAATAAGGGACAGCAACCGATGCAGGACCCAAGACTTTGTTAATCAGGCTGACTGAGGGCTACCTGCAAGCAGATAACTCAAATGTGATGATTGCAACAGAGAAACACAAAGAACATCAATTGTTCCCCATGGTTTCAGTACATCGCAAGTCAGTTACAAATACTTAACTAATAAAGAACAACAAAAGCAATAGCTTACAAGTAAAAAATATATAAAAGTGCAGCATGTGGTCATTGGCAGTAAAACTCATTGAAAAATAAGGTTAGGATTATGTACAGGTAAAAGTAAATGTTAGTACAGATAATATATAAAGCAAGACTGCTGAGGGGTGAAGAAGTCATTGGGGAAAATGCTTTATTTTTGTTTTTGTGCTTGTACATTATACATGGTGGAAAAGTAATTAAGGGAACCTTGGGGGAAATGATTCATTTTGATGTCATTTGGTAGTGCTTGTGCATACATGGACAGACTACTGAAAGGATTGTTAGGGGAAAGGTTTCATTTTTGGTGCTTGTGCATACATGGACAGACTACTGAGAGGACTGTTAGGGGAAATGTTTCATTTTTGGTGCTTGTGCATACATGGACAGATTACTGAGAGGACTGTTTGGGGAAATGTTTCATTTTTGGTGCTTGTGCATATATGGACAGACTACTGACAGGATTGTTAGGGGAAATGTTTCACTTTTGGTGCTTGTGCATACATGGACAGATTACTGAGAGGATTGTTTGGGGAAATATTTCATTTCTGGTGCTTGTGCATACATGGACAGACTACTGAGAGGATTGTTAGGGGAAATGTTTCATTTCTGGTGCTTGTGCATACATGGACAGACTACTGACAGGATTGTTAGGGGAAATGTTTCATTTTTGGTGCTTGTGCATACATGGACAGACTACTGAGAGGACTGTTAGGGGAAATGTTTCATTTTTGGTGCTTGTGCATACATGGACAGACTACTGAGAGGACTGTTAGGGGAAATGTTTCATTTTTGGTGCTTGTGCATACATGGACAGATTACTGAGAGGACTGTTTGGGGAAATGTTTCATTTTTGGTGCTTGTGCATACATGGACAGACTACTAAGAGGATTGTTAGGGGAAATATTTAATTTCTGGTGCTTGTGCATACATGGACAAACCTGACTGAAGGGGTCATTGGAGAAAATGTGTCATTTCATTGCTTAATGCTTGTGCTTACATAGACAAAGTGAAGGGGTCATTGGGAAAATGTTTAATTTCTGTGCTTGTGCCTACATGGATGGACAAAGTACAGAAGGGATCCTTGGGGGAAATTATTCATTTTTATGTCATTTGATCCTTCTGTGCATGCATGGTCCATGAACAGACTACTGAACAGGTCATTTGGGAAAATGTCTCATTTTGGTGTTTTTGCATACATGGACAAACTGCTTAAGGGAACCTTGGGGAAATAATTAATTTTGATGTCATTTGCTTTTTATGCATACATGGACAGAGTACTGAGGAGGTGGTTATTAGGGGAACTGTTTCATTTTGCTGGTTGTGCATACATGAGAAACTATGAAGCAGTCTTTGGGACGATTTAACCCCACAGCAATGTAGTTTTCATTTATTAGTTACTTCTTGAGTGTTTATGTTACTACTACATGGGTTTATAGATTTATGCTGGACCCTTTACTATTTGCAAATGTATTTCTCAGATGTCTAGGCAAAAGGAAAATGGCCTGTGGTAACATGGGTATAACATGGCTGGCCTGGTAAAGGTCCAACTTATGGCCTTTAGCATAGTGACCTCCTATAAATGTGTAAACCCTTGATCTTATAACTTTGGATATTAATTGCTGCTTGACGATTCTTGGTTTGGGGGCCTTTCTGTAAGAATGCAGTGTGAGAATGAAGACAGCACTGTATTATAATATGTTAGTAGTTATGCAAAGTTTTTTGTGTTGTGCACTTTTGTCTGTATGTTGTTGAACATTTCAGGGATAGTGAACTTATTTCCAAGGAATGCAATCCATCCAAGTTGGAAACTTCTGATAGAAGCCTTACTGTGTTTTAACCTGATTGGCCCAAGGGATTCACTGTGCAAAAGTCGTTTATCCTGCTGTGATAAGACTTGCATTTGCACATTGTGCAAAATCAGTTCCCTGTGTCGTGTGTGTGTGTGTACACGTGTGTGTGTGTGTTTATATATATATATATATATATATATATATATATGTGTGTGTGTGTGTGTGTGTATGTATGTATGTATGTGTGTATGTGTGTGTGTGTGTGTGTGTGTGTGTGTGTGTGTGTGTGTGTGTGTGTGTGTGTATATGTATAGATATATATATATATATGTATATTTAAGCATGTGTGGGGGTATGCTGACCTGTTAAATTCTAGTACATTGTATCTAGTCCATTACTATGGCAATCATGGCAGAAGATACATCCTGGAGAGATAGTTCTGCTCCCAGTGTAATCAGTTGTTTCAGATGAAATAGTATGTATGTGAGTATAATTGCTTTTGTTGTTGGAATGAAAGCAGTTTAATACAATTTTTGACAGTTTGCAGTTTTACTTTTTTTTCTCCATAATGTGCATTAATTTTTGAATGTTATGCTTTCAACAGACTTTTAGTGAACATATTCATAATCTGTCTCTCTCTCTCTCACACTCTCACAGAAACATATACACACACACACAGAGACACACACAGACGCATACACACACACACACACACACACACACACACACAGATGCACACACACACACACACACACACACACACAGATGCACACACACACACACACACACACACACACACACACACACACACACACACACACACACACACACACACACACACACACACACACACACACACACACACACACACACACACACACACACACACACACACACACACACACACACACACACTAGTCAACATGTTATTTGTCTGACACATAAAACACACAAAAGCACGGTAACCATTTATTATATCAGCAGCGCAAAATATTGACAATCAGTACATTGAAAAAGGAAGGATGGCCACGGTGGTGCTGCGATTAGCATTGCCACCTCACAGCAAGAGGTTCTCTGGTTCGATTCTCGGCTGGGGTGCCTTCTGTGTGGAGTCTGCATGTCCTTCCTGTGGTTGCGTGGGTTTTCTCCGGGTGCTCCGGTTTCCTCCCACATCCCAAAGACATGCTGTAGGTGGATTGGACACTCTAAATTGGCCCTAGGTGTGAGTGTGTGCTTGCCTTCTGTGGAAGGTTGGGCGCCGGGCTGGCAACTTAACACCGTAAAATTTCACTGCCAATCATGAGCGGACAGGTGATCCACTGTGCCGACCCCTAACGAGGAAAAGTCGAAAGAAGAAGAAGAAGTACATTGAAAAAGGAAACAAATTTTCTTTTCTGATGTGCTGTACTACCCATAATGCAGTCACTTTCAGCTTAAATTTGTCTGAATAGTGGTAATGTTATGGCAAGTCCTTTTTGCAGGTAAGCTGCATGTTAGGGTTATGGTTAGCAAATATCACTAAGGTGGACAGGGGCCTTCACATGTACAAGAAATATCTGAACCTGTGCTTCATGTTGTACTGAGCAGAATTACTACTGCAACAACGCATCATAGAAGGGTAAAACTAACCGGTCTCAACCTAGCTTAAGTTTTGTATTAGTGGGTAAACAATCCAAAGCTTGTTGAATTCTGCTTCACATTAATAGGAAGAGCCTAGAATGAAGGAGTAAAAATCAATGTCACTATGAAGGCTTGGCTGCCACAAGCCAGATATCTCTGTGTTAACTTTTCTGAAACTTCCAGCTTAAAACCTAGAAAGTTAGAAGGATCATGAGACCCCTCTTTTATGAACTGTATTCATACTGAAAAATCAAGATCAAGCTAGCTTTTACCCTTCAGCTCCATGTGAGGTTTCTGTCTTCCCTGTGTTCACCTTAGGTTACCTGTGTTACTCTTTTGATAGATGTGTCACCCCAATCAAACTACTCACCTGACACGGTCCCCAGAGAGGACTGCAACTATATTCTGCAAACATAGCAGAATATGTTGTACAGCTGATCTGTCAGCCTATACAGATGTTGCTTGAATCAGACAGTTATCCAGATAAGGATCTGTAGGTATCAGCAAAAAACTTCACGGATCACCAGGCAAATTAAACTGAATCTTGTGAAATACAGTGGATCATAGAGCTTAGAGCAGATAGGAGCCCTGGTTTAAATGGGATTGTACCTTTAAAGCCTATTCTAAAGGGGGTGTAGACCACTCATTTTATGTCTGACTTTTGATTGGATGCAACTTTCTTTAAAAACTATGACTGCATTAAAGCAGTTTGTCTGATAAAGGGAGTTTTCCAGAAAGCGCTTACCATGTTTTACTGCTGTTTTATGGATTAAAGAACTTTGCTTTTAGCCTGGTGGTCCATGGAGTTTTTTGCTGATACCTATTTATTGTGATTATTCATTGCTGTGGACCTTTAGTACCTTTCAGCTTATCTGCTTTTATCCAGATAAGGACTTGTGTGAACCCTTCAACTTAAGATGTGCCTAGGCTAAGGCTAGTTACTTTGCAAATACTCTAGGTGCAGTAAGAAGGCCAAAAGGTATAGTATGTTAAGATAAGGGCCCACAAAAATAAATTTTATATAACCACAGTGTTTTCTTTGCATAATCCTAGAAATGCAAAAATATTAAAGCAGGACCATATCTTCATTTTATCTTTCACATTTTACGCGCAGTTTCAGTGAAAATAAATGTTTCAGTGAATTACCTCAGGTCAAAGCACTAAGGATGAGACATGCTACAGAATGTGTTGAACATTTTGTTAAATGTCAAAGACCTTACAGGAAATACAAAAACAGGCAAATATGATCCAGGGACCTGCAATAATATCTTATTTAGATGGTACAAGGCTTGGATACCAAGGTTAGGGATAGGGAACCATCCAGAACACGTAGGATATTTACAAGTATTTATTATTATGACATGTACTTTCAACACAGAAGTCAGTTTAGATACTCAGAAGACAGTACAGAAGTCAGTTCAAATGTCCAGTAGCTCAGATATTCAGAAGTCAATTCAGAAGTCCAAAAACTACAGAGGACTGTGTAATTTGTCTTAATTACAAAGTAAGGAAACAATTTTGAATTTAGAGTTACAAAGAACAGTATAATTCATTCTTCAGAGCCTCAGAAGAAAGAGTATTCAGTCTGTTTCAGATCATCAGCACTGTTATTTGAGACAGTATCTGTATCAGACTTGTTTGACTCTTGCTGGAGTACTACAGCTATGATTTGGCACATAAAGGAAAAATTGAAATATTTGGCACTTGTTCAGCACAGCTCTGGGTAATTAAAAGTTAAGTAATTTATTTCAATTCTAACAATGGCGATCCAACATTGCTGGAGGGGGGGGGGGGCAATTCCGACAGTTAATGTGTGTCCAAAAACCCCATAGCAACCCTGCAAACCTACAGCTGTTCATAAACAGACAGACTATGTATAATTTAATCAGCAGGAGTAAATGAGGACATTACTTCAGTAAAAAACATCAATAAACGATAGCAAAACTTCAGAATCTCCAACAAAAAAAAACAGGCCTGCAAGTTACCAATGTGACCTCCGGTGGTGGCTGGTGACTTCAAATCAAAGGCGGGCTGCAGGAGACAGCTGAACGGGTGGGGCCAGTGGGAAGGGGTGTGGCCAAGTAGAAAGGGGAGGAACTATGCTCAAAACCACAAAAACTGGAACTTTATGAGTCATTATGAGTCTCCAATCAAGACAAATGAAGTGTAGAAGGAAAACAAATATTTCAATGCATTGGCTGCATGACAGCTTACGTAATATCTAAATGGAAACAAAAAGGTTGCAAGGCATAAAAAAAAATACTTTTTAAATACATTACTGGAATGCAGTTAAAGTCAAGTATAAGAAAAACAAGCAGCACTCAACTCAAACCACTTTTCCTTGCACTGCAGTTCTAATTATAATTTATATTTAGCTTTATTAAAGTACCAAGTAACATGCCGAAAGTAGCAATCTCTGTGATATCCCCACTTGTAAAAATGTTTCTTATCCAAAAGAGACCTGCTGCCTGACAACAACTATCTACTTGTTTCATGGGGAAAACATAATCAAAGTAAAAAATGAACAGCAAACAAGAAACAAGCTCAAGATAAATTGCTTAAAGGATTACTGCACAGGTTATGGACCACACATGATAGATTGGCATTCTATTTAGTTTACGGGTAAAGCCTGCAAAGATGACTGCAAGTCTCCAACAAAGGTAATGAGCTTCTTAAAATACTGTAATCCTGTCCTTTATTACAAATACTGTCATATGCATTTCAATACCAAAGGTTTATACATTATCTAGTTATGTAAGTATTCTTTGCATGGCAACAACAAAAAGGCTTTCAAATTTGGTAATTCTTTAACAGTATGCTTATTAAAGCTTACTTGCATCTTACAATCTCAGACAAGCTTACCTGATGGTCATGAAAGCATTGCTACTTAAACACAGAGCGATAGGCACTTTCTGAATAATAAGAAGTATAAATCAACAGTGTAAAAATATGACAGAAAACCAGAACATTCTGCAAAATCAAGCAAGGACAGATGAAAAGCCACTGTAGTACTTGTGTCTACCTTGGATGGTGGGATATTCTGCACACTTACACTGCATAACTGCTCCTTGCCTTGTCACTACATGCGGGAGTGGGGGTGCAACGTGTGTCACAATTTGAAATGTCTCTGGCTGACTGTGATGGCCCTGACACATTTTTCATACCTCTCAACCTCAGAGCAAGAAATCTGGACAAAGCCATACATAGAAGTGGGACAAAGGCCCAAAAATAAGGACAATATTTAAATATTAAACCAAAATAAACACAAAAATGGAAAATGAACACCCAATCACAATGTTTTGTTAGCGCTTTCGTTTGGTTTAGTTTCATTATTGAATAAAATATGTGGAGACCAATTGTTGAATTCAGATCTTACAATTTTAGAATGTCACTCCAACCTCAGTGTACATGATGTTCTAGATCAAACATCAATTGTCACACCTATTAATTCTATTAATAATAATAGAGTAGAACCTAATAATGATAGACTGAGTTTTATTACAACATATACTCTGGATTCCCCTATTATTAGGTTTATCCTATACAAGAATTGGGGTTTCCTAATTGAGGATCAGAACATTCAGAAAATTGTTGGTGAACGCCCCAGATTTACCTTTAGGAGAGGTATGAACATTAAATGTCTTTTAGAGCATCAAACGTTGTATGAATTTTCACCTTATAATGGCATGTACAAATGTGAATGCTGTAAATGGTGTAAACATATTAAAATAGGTAAGTCTATACATATCCTAAATAGTAAATATGATATACTGGGTAAATTTAATTGTAATTCTAAAGGGGTCGTATATATTGGTGTTTGTAAAATTTGCAACGCTTTTTATGTTGGAAAAACAGATCGACCCCTGAAAAACCGAATTTACGAACATCTTTATGCTGTTGGGAAGGCTAATTTGAATAATGCTTTAGCAAAACACATATATTATAACCCAAGTCATAAATCTGAGTTTATGATTATTGATAGTGTATGTGAAAATAAGAGGGGTGGACCCACTTCACTTAAATTAGAAGAAAAAGAACTTTTATGGCAGTTAAAATTGAATGCCATCATCCATCCAGGTTTAAATGATTCTATTTCTATTGGCAGTATTCTAAAAATGAAAGCACTGATGAGGTAATGGGCTTATATTTGCCCATTTGAAATAAATATTATATAGAACTTGCACTTGTATGTGAGATTTACATATATATATACATATATTACTTTATATTTTATATTTTATATATACATATACATATATTTTTTTATGTTTTAAGGTCATTATGAACTAATGTTTACCAATAGAATGTTTCTGTTGAGTGAATATTATGCATTAGTACCATTAATGTAATGTGCCTTTAAAATTTTCAAGTGATTTGGTGATGTCATTGTTTAAAATTGTATATAAGTGAAGCATTTTTAAAATGAATTTGTCTGATGAAGTTTACCTATGAGAAGTAAACGAAAGCGCTAACAAAACAAGTGCTGCAGCATTTGGGAAACTAACTGCACTTGTGGAACTGTTGTCCCAGCATGTGGAGAATTTATCTTGCCAAGTTTCACATAGTTTATTTTATTCTCAAAACAACAAAAATCCTACGACCAGTGGAGCTATTGGAACGTTAAATATAGGTGGAACGTTATTTGGGGGTGTTCCTGTTACACAGAAGAGTTGGATTCCTTTGAATTCGGATTCCACTTCCGGTTCCGCCTTTAACATTCCGTTCTCAGGTCGTCGTACATCACCAAATACGAGTTGTGGATTAAATAATGGACAGAATGAGCTGTCGTCCAACAACGGACAGAGCGAACTGTCGTTTAATAATGGACAGAACGAACTGTTATCTAACGTGACTGTAGGTAACTTAAATCTGTCTTTGCCTTCCTTGAGTGACTGGTTTAAAGAACCTGTTAACGTTCGTAGAGCAAATGCACAAATTGACTTGAACAATCCTAATGGGACAAGTTTAGTTAATAATTTAAAACTATTTGACTCAAAGTTATTTCGGTTTAAAAAGTTACAAATCGAGATACAGTATTTATCTGAATGTGTTAAACGCCAACACATCCCAAAAGGTCTGAGGGTTTGGTGTTATCCAAGTGGACTTGTCAACAAATCCCTTTTGTATGTTGAATTAATTAAGTTATTTGATAAGCATGGTTGTGAGTATTTGGAACTTTTAATTAAAGACTATACTGAGCAAACGAATGCTCTGAAAAATGATCTGACCATGCTTGACAATGCCATTCGTTCAGATAAAGAATTTGAAAGGTACAGATTTGACTACATGCAGATTTTTTCCAGTATTGATAGTGCATTAAATAAAATTAGAGAAACCAAAAATAGGAAATTAAATCGGGACAACATTGTTTACAATACTGGGACTGCTTATCCTTTACCACGTACAAGTGGGACGAACCAGATAATTAATGAGACTAAGGGTAATTTGGTGAACAGTTTACAAGATTATAGTGAAATTGTGGATGGGGATGATGTTAGTAGTAATGATGATTCCCCACCACAAAATTCTGGTGTTAGAAGAAGTGAAAGAATCAACAGTAGATCTAACACCACAAATACTAACACTAGTGGTATGAATAATGGTGGGCGTCAGGTTTTTCCGAAGGGCAAGTATGGAACAAAGGTTGGTCAAAACAACGACGGTGGAAGAAGAACCCGCCGAACAAACAGAAGAGATAGGGACAGAATAAATTTCTAATGTACCTGTCTCAGACATTGACCTGCCTATTATTCTTACTAATAATACTAATGATTTTAGAATTTACAACTATTCTAATTTTATGCCTACTTGCATGCAAATTGATGTTCTGGCTAAAGGTTGCACCTTTGTCCCCTCTGTTAGAGGAGATGTAGCCAGGACCTTAGCTGATTTAAAATTGTTTACGAGGAAATTAAACCTGCATGTCATGTTTGGTAATAAGTCCTCTATTGTGAATGAATTTAGAATTGCTAGTACTTTTAACCACCCACTACATCCAACTATCTCCCTATTTGAGAAAGTATGTTCTAATGATATCAGAACTTCTTTTATTAATAGAAATACATACAATACACAACGGTTTAATTTAACAAAAGATGAAAATGAGGCATTAAGATGTCTCAGATTTGCCAATATTCGAATTGTTAAACCAGATAAAGGAGGGGGACTAGCATTCTTTGACAATGAGAAATATATAGAGAAAATGAAAAAACTTTTGATGGAACGGTGCATATATGAAGGTATCAAAAAATGAATTAAATGGAGCATATCAACGATTTAAGGACTACATTAATGATTTGTTTATTGATGGCAGAATAGATATGGATACATTTAAATATCTTTGCATTAATCAACCACTTATTCCTGTAATTTTTGGATTGCCAAAAATTCATAAGGATGTTAAAGAACCGCCCTTTCGGCCCATAGTGGATGGTAGACAATCTATTACCTATAGCTGTGCTAAATTTGTTGATAATAAATTAAAAATTGCCATCTGTGATGAACTTCAAATATGTAAGGACTCTTGGGCCTTTTTGGAGGGTTTGAATAACATCAAATTCTCCGAGGATTTAAATTTTCTCACCATTGATGTACGTGATTTGTACACTGTTATACCCCATGATATCGGATGTAATTGGGTGAGAGAATTTCTATTGGAGAAACATGTGGAAGGTACTATTATTGATTTGGTCTTATATTTATTAGAATTAGTTTTGAAGAACAACTATTTTATGTTTGAACAGGAACATTATCTCCAAAAAAACGGTGTTGCCATGGGTTCCCCATGTGGGGGTACTTTTGTGAATGTAGTAATGGTTTTTTGGAAGAAGCATTTTCTTTTTAAAAATTCTGTATTCAAACAAAAAGTTGTTTGGTATACCCGGTTTTTGGATGACATATTCATTCTATGGAGAGGGGATGAACAATCTGTCAAACTTTTCATGGAAGAAATTATGAATTATACTGAATTCCTGAAGTTTACATGAGACTTCCACACTGAGAGAATTTCTTATTTAGATGTGGATATAATAAAAGATCGTCTTAACTGTAGATTTCAATCAAAAATATATAGGAAACCCACTTATTCTAACACCTTTTTACATTTCACTAGTTGCCACCCAGAATTTCAGAAAAAAGCCGTAGTTAAAGGGCAACTGGTAAGGGCAGCTAGAATGGTTTCATTGGAATCGGATTTTGTTGATGAATGTAATAATTTGAAAATTATGTTTTTGAAACGTGGGTATCCTGAATATTGGTTGAATGAGCTTGTTGATGAGGTTTATCAGAAAAGAGTAAGAGGTTGCTTTAAGCCATTATTGAATAAAATATGTGGAGACCAATTGTTGAATTCAGATCTTACAATTTTAGAATGTCACTCTAACCTCAGTGTACATGATGTTCTAGATCAAACATAAATTGTCACACCTATTAATTCTATTAATAATAATAGTGTAGAACCAAATAATGATAGATTGAGTTTTATTACAACATATACTCTGGATTCCCCTATTATTAGGTTTATCCTATACAAGAATTGGGGTTTCCTAATTGAGGATCAGAACATTCAGAAAATTGTTGGTGAGTGCCCCAGATTTACCTTTAGGAGAGGTATGAACATTAAATGTCTTTTAGAGCATCAAACGTATGAATTTTCACCTTATAATGGCATGTACAAATGTGAATGCTGTAAATGGTGTAAATATATTAAAATAGGTAAGTCTATACATATCCTAAATAGTAAATATGATATACTGGGTAAATTTAATTGTAATTCTAAAGGGGTCGTATATATTGGTGTTTGTAAAATTTGCAACGCTTTTTATGTTGGAAAAACAGATCGACCCCTGAAAAACCGAATTTACGAACATCTTTATGCTGTTGGGAAGGCTAATTTGAATAATGCTTTAGCAAAACACATATATTATAACCCAAGTCATAAATCTGAGTTTATGATTATTGATAGTGTATGTGAAAATAAGAGGGGTGGACCCACTTCACTTAAATTAGAAGAAAAAGAACTTTTATGGCAGTTAAAATTGAATGCCATGGTCCATCCAGGTTTAAATGATTCTATTTCTATTGGCAGTATTCTAAAAATGAAAGCACTGATGAGGTAATGGGCTTATATTTGCCCATTTGAAATAAATATTATATAGAACTTGCACTTGTATGTGAGAGTTACATATATATACATATATTACTTATTTTATATTTTATATATACATATACATATATTTTTTATGTTTTAAGGTCATTGTGAACTAATGTTTACCAATAGAATGTTTCTGTTGAGTGAATATTATGCATTAGTACCATTTATGTAATGTGCCTTTAAAATTTTGAAGTGATTTGGTGATGTCATTGTTTAAAATTGTATACAAGTGAAGCATTTTTAAAATGAATTTGTCTGATGAAGTTTACCTATGAGAAGTAAATGAAAGCGCTAACAAAACATTGTGATTGGGTGTTCATTTTCCATTTTTGTGTTTATTTTAATATTTAAATATTGCTCTTATAAACTTTCTAATAGAATAGTAGGTCTTATATTAGTATGAATTTTCCGAAGGGTATGAAATCTGAAACTCAAATGTCTATCATTATTTGCTAACTTCAATCTTTAATGATTTGCCTCTAATTTGCCAGAAAACCACAATTTTATGAAAAATGGACCAAAAATGTGATGCAAAAATATAAAGTAGCCACACAATACAGCTGAGAACCTGTCAAAGAAAGGACACTTTTTTAATATTAGTACTGTTAACTTGAGCAGCTGATAAAATAAACAAATCTACATGCATTTCTGAAATAAAACTAATCTATAACTCTGATTATTACGGTTATTTATTAATTGTAAACCCTCCACATTTTCTTCCAAAATTGCCATTTTGTGGAGGGATTATTAGACGGAGAGCAACATTTTGAGCCAAAATCGGGGACAGTTGAGTGGTTTGGATATGCCTAATTCTATAATGCAATTTATTTGCACGTACCTCTCAACCTGTTAATGCAGGAAATCAGGACAAGGCCAAATATATTCGGGGAACATACAAACTCTCTCTCACTCTTGTATAAACTTAGTTGATAGAATAACAGGTCTTGCTTTAGCATGCATTTTTCTGAAGGTTATAAAGTCTGAAACTCAATGTCTGTCATTATTTAGTGACTTAATCTGTAAATGATTTGCCAGAAAACCACATATTTTATGAGGAACAAACCAAAAATAAGAAGCAAAAAAATTATACATTCTGTGAAAATATGGACAGTTGAGAGGTGTAGTTCAGCCGGAGCTGTCTCTAAGTTTGCCGCCCTTCCCCCTCACAAAATCATGGTTGAATGGAGCCTCCCCCCTGCAGCCATTCCGATGTCCCATTACTTGGCTTTTTCACCCCATTTACCATAAACACTGTAATGTGCATACTGCTTTACTTCTACGATGATTTGGATTTCATTTGAAAGTTTTATTTTGCATTTTACAGCACAACCACTAAGACATCTGCTAAACAATGCAATGCAGTCTAACAATGAAAATAGAGTTAGCATTAAAACTTCTCTGCCCTTGAAACTCACATTAATTGAAACAGCATTGAAATCCACATTCAAAGAAAATACATTTGGCAGTATAAAGATTAACTCTGGGCTGTTTTCAAATGATAGGCCCCTTGCACACAAGATATACATGTGTTGCGTGATACACCTTCCTGATTGTATTAAATTATATTCCTTGTACAATACAGTATAGTTGTTAGAGGATGTTTTAAATTTATTGTTTTGAACATTTTTTCCAGTAAACAATGAAACAAAATGCATGCAGCAATAATGACAAAACTGTCCAACTGAAAACATTTCCATCATAAAAGTAGACTCAAACATCTACAATCCACCAGTATCAGTAATATGCACAATCTCTGCAGAAGTAAAAGTCATCTATAAAATTCCACATTAACAAGATCTGTAACTAATGAAGAGGTTGCTGCTAGCAAACAACTTTATATTTCATTGTTTCATCTACAAATAAATATCTGTATCTTCGCGAAAGAGGACATTCTCAGTACGGCAGCATCCACCCCCCTGTGGGAGTAGAACCCACAGCCTTCTGCATCAAAAGAAAGTGCATTACCTGTTGTGCTATTAACAATGCAAGTGGACTTAGCATAAGCAGCACTAAACTTCTCTTCCCCTGCAGCTCTCAGCTCCTTGTAAAATCTACTTGACACTCAACTGTATCTCTCAACTTCGCAGCACAAGAAATCTGGGAAAAGCCAAAATTTATTGGGGGGGGGACAAAAGCCCCAAAACAAGGGACACATTTTAAACATTGCTTGTATAATCTTGGAAAGTTGCTAATATAAAATTCTGTGTTACCACCATACATTTCACTGCCAAGTCTTGAGCCCTGTGCAAAACAGTCAGAGCAACATGTCACTATGCCAAATCAGCTGTTTTATGAAAGAGAGGAAGACTGAAACTTAAATGGCTACCATTTAGTGAATTGAGTTTTCACCATAGCTATCAACCTCTTAGCATAAAACACCTGGACAAAGCCAGTAATGGGGGAATACAGCCCTCAAACATATTCAGTAAATTCAGTTCTCACCACAGCTCTCAACCTTAGCACAAAAAGCCAATAATGGGGGAATACAGTCCCAAACATAGGGACAGATTTCAAATATTCATCTTATAAACTTAGAAAATTGCTAGAATAAAAGGTTTTGTGTTACTATGTACTTTCTGAAGAATATGAAGTTTGAAATTCAAATGCCTGTCAATTTTATTTAACATTTGTTAACCAGGAAAGTCTGACTTGGAACAAAAGCCAATTTTCAGCAGAGGCCCAGGGAGAAATACTGCAGACACATGTCTTTGTAACAAGGGAGAACACCACAGCAAACCCAAACACACACAGGGAGGACATGCAGACTAAAACAGAAGGTACCCCAGCCAAGAATCAAACCAGAGAACCTCTAGGCGTGAGGCAACAATGCAACCACTGCACCATCAACTATCTAAGCAATTAAAAATCTAGAAACCACAGATTTTATGATGAACAGAACAGAACAAAATATGAGGCAAAAATCTGCAAATGTTTCACAGATGGTGGTGGGTAGGGAATTCAGGCTCTTGTTACCTGAACCCAGGGTACAGGGTTCAAGCTTGAGGTATTCCCTAACCACCACCAGGTATCCTGAGTTCTCTCTATAACTACCAGCATCACACACACCATATGATCAAAGCAAAGAGAATTAAATAATGTTGTTGTATAATAGCAATAACCCATTTTAGCTATAGATACTTGCTGTTTTACTATGCTGGATTTACCCATGGTTGTCTTTGTTTGGTCACTCGAAAACCACACCAACTGTGGGTAAATCCAGCATTACCCACACCCAGGCATGGGTTATTGCTTAAATATATAACATATGATCTCTATTTTACTAAACTCTATATATTTTACACTGTTCTAAAGACGTCTGCTTGCAGTAAGATGAAAGCACTCAATTATTACATATTTTTGTCTGTCAGCTTTTGTGGTTATTGGTTTTTAGATTACTGGTTTCTGTTTACCTGACCATCAGTGGAAGAGTTTCCATTTTTAGCTATAGATACTTGCTGTTTTACTATGGTTTCCTGCGCCAAACTGAAATTCTCCCATGCAAATATATTATAGCTGAATGAAGGCAGCAACGAGATACCATTCAACCTGCAGGGAGCTATAGAGACCCTAGCTTGTAAAGATTCTAGCTGTGCTAACCTTACCCTCCACGGAAAGCCTTTGTACTAATATTATCACCATCATACAGATATTAATGTAGATAATAATGAAATGTTGCTACGAATGTTTGTCAAGACTAATATTAGTGATAAGAATTTGATAATTTAAAAAAGTGACTTCATGACCATTTTTGGGAGTCATCAAACCTGTATTATAGTACTTATGGTAACAGTTGTAAGCAGTGGCCAAAGAAGGCTATAAAGTCACCAGAGGTTAGACTGAAGTCCTGGAATTTGACCAAAGTGAAAATACAGGAGTTCAAGGAAAAGGCTCAAGGCTCTATCACCTCTGGAAGAAAACAAAATAGATGGAACTGAAGATGAATGGCAATGTCTCAAAATAGCCTGGGCAAAGATGATGAAACAGATGTAGCTGAGACATATAGGGAAATAAATAATTAAGGAAAGCTGGTAGTGAAATGCAGAAGTCCAAAAAGTTAACAAAAGAAAGTACAAGAAGAAGTGTGAGTCAGGCAGAGCTTTCATGTCATTTGCAGCAGGTGCCCTAGCTGCCAATCAGACTCAGGTCTCATCATAGAGCATTATTTTTGCCAAGACAGCTGGCAACCTACTTAGCTTTAGTGAAGACCATGGTTACTGGGAAATGGGGAATTGACATTTAAGTGGAAAGTGGAAAACAGTGTTTGTATCTGAGTGGATGTTGTCATACAGGTAGAAAGGAACTGCAGCAAACTAATCAGACAGTCGGGATTCACTTACTTCTCATTTAGGAGGGGATTCTTTGATGTTATTCTGATATTCATACTTTCTGTGTGTTTTTGTGCATCTGTAATGAACTTTCTTTCCTTCCGCAGTCTACCGCTAACGTCTATACTATGAAAACCATATATAGCCAATGTAACTGGTTTTCACTGCAGTCTAGTTTTGCAGAAGTAATTAGACAGCCCTTCCAAAATACCATACTGGCAGCAGTAACACCAGCATTTCCTCTGGCATCAAAAAACAATGCTTTAAGAAAATTAGTGCTGTAATATTAACACCAGGCTGGTAAATACTGTATAGTATTCCATGATTTTCCATTAAAGACACTGGCCATAAGCCTAATTTTTGCAGCAATGCATTTTATTAGCAAGGATCATTTCAGCTTTCTTAAAAACCTGTCACACATCTGAACTAACATTACTATGTTTGCTACTGCAAAAGAAATAAGTCTGGGTCTGCTCTAAAGAAATCAGCTATTAAAAAGGCAAAAAAAAAAAAACCTCAGGATAACACGGTGCATATAAATGTCTCTCCTGCTCTTGTGCTTCTCTCTCTCTCTGCATTCCCTTAACTTAAAACGTCATTACACAAATCTCATGCAAGATGCTACTCATTAATAATGTCCAACATGTTGTAAAAAACAGCAGCAGCTACTCGAACCATGTTGATTTCAGAACATAGATAGCGAGATAGCAGTAGCTTTAAATATTACCAATGTAATGTTAGAAACTATCAAGTCACTTAAAACTTATTGTAATGGGTTTGCTCTTCTCTAAACAAATGCAAGCAGACATATGCAGACACACAGTGATGTTATTTTAATTTCTAAACATGCTACAGTAAGATGATATTTTAGTAACTGCAAAAACGATGAGCTTAATTAGGTTCCAGAAAGCATTACAGCTAACTTTTACTTCTCTTATATTTCACATATTTGTATACTCACAGATACATACACACACACACACACACACACACACACACACACACACACACACACACACACACACACACACACACACACACACACACACACACACACACACACACACACACACACACACACACACACACACACACACACACCTTACCTGATGCACTGGTTTCCAATACCATTCAAAGTGTCCTGCAGAGGTTGCAAGCATGGCCAGGCTAGGGCTGGTAGATCCAAAACAAATTAAGTCCCAGTGTCTCGCGGAAGTTGCAAGCATGGCCGGGCTGGTTTCCCCACGAGAAGAAGGCTCAAACACCGTACTCTCACGGGAGGACTCAGAGCAGGCTCCAGCCTGCGGACGACGCAGTCCAGAGTTCTTCTGTGCTATGCGGTCATCACCACACAGACTTCTGGACATCTGCAGGGCAAGATGCCTTTCCTCCTATCAGGACTGCTGACACAGCAGTCAGTCTGGAGTTGTGAGTTCCCGGAACTCCAAGTATGCATGCGATTATGTTTTTTTACTGATTTGTATATACAGGTGGAGGGGCTGCTGATTTGTATTTTGCTTTTACAGGTGGAGGGGCTGCAGTCCTGCAGTCCTATATCACGAGCCACCCCTGGTGACCTCAAACAAACAAAGAAATCCTTACAAGAGGAAGTTTAAAGATGCTGCAAGATGACTGGCCACCAGCTTTATGCCACCTCAGTTTTCCTTATGTGAGCATTCATTTTTATTACAATGCATTTTCTAGCTAAATCAGACAGTAAATCTTAGAAAAGTTTAAAGATTTCTAAAGTTAATTCATCAGTAAAAGTAAATGTTATAGCTATGTCAGACAGTAGGTGGGAAAACAGTTTAAAGACTCCTACAGTAAAAGCACCAGTGAATGTGTGGTTTATAGTTAAAAATTGGGTAAAGCATTCTAAAACAAAAATTGTCCCAGACGATATCCATGTGAGTTACGTCTGTTAGGTGAGACAGGAGGTCTGGAATTGGATCCAGAATCCATGGAGGGTACAGTAGATGAGGCCAAAGGAAGGGAAACAAAATCTGTTGAGGCCAATAGGGGGCAATGAGGATGACCTCGCTCTTCAGTTGGGATTCTTTCTATAGAAATTTGGGAATTACGGGAGTTGGACAGTAAGCACAGAGGTGCTCTGGGGGCCAATTGTGAAGGACAGCATCTCTCTGTGACTCCCCTGGTGGGGGGCTCAGGGCAAAGAACCTACTGTATTTGTTGTTCAGAGGTGATGCAAATAGGTTGTGGTTGACCCCATTGGTAGAAAATCATTTTCACCACCTTCTTGTTGAGAGACCACTCATGAGGTAACAGAATGGAACTGCTCAACTTGTCTGCTGTCATGTTGGATTTCCCAGGAATGCATGTCGCTATAAGAAATCAATTTGAAGAGATTGTCCATTGCCACACTCTCATTACTTCTCGAGACAAGGGTTAAGATCTGGTTCCTCCTTGCTTGTTGATGTCCCATACCACAGACATATTGTCAGCCTGAATTGCAATAGTCGAGGAAGGGAGAGATATTGGAATGCCGGCAACACTAGGAATACTGCTCTCATTTCCAGCACATTGATATGCAAGTTGGCATCTTCGCTGGACCATGTGCCTTCAGATCTGATGAGGACACTCCCAGGGGTCTCAGATCTGAGGGATCTGAAACAGTGGGTCAAATCAGAGAAAAAGAGACCAAGCAAGAAATGGATAAATGTTAGCTCACAGATCTGGTGGGTCAGAGCTAGGAGCACCCCCATCTAGATCTGAGCTCTGAGAAATTTTCTAATAATCCTATCCACATCAGCTTTGGATAAGCTTCTAGAAGACTTAAGAGAAGAAGTGGACAATTGAGGTCTGGAATGCCTGTGGGAGAATCCCTCCAAAAAGGGTAAAGGGAGACACAAAGTAACTAGATCCAGTAATTGCAGAGGAGTTTGGATCTAGAGAGCCTTAGAATTAGAACCAGTCAGATCCAAAGTTGTCAGATCCAACTTTTTTAGCATCTAGTAGGAGGCTCCAATGAAGGAGTCAATGAGGAAGAGTGGTCCAGGGAAATTTTGCGTGACTCTTTATCCTTAGAAGCAGAGTCTGGCTTCACCTTGTCAGTTTTTTTGGACAGGGTTTGAGCCCCAGCTACAGAAGCAGAAGAGATAGAAGAAGGAGGCCCTTCAGCACTAATTTGTTCCTATGGTCAGTAAGAGCTCTGGAGTTGAATCCAGAGCAAATAGAACAATCTGCATCAAAGTGCGTGGGTCCTAAGCAATATACACATTCCCTGTGGGCACTGAGTTAGGGATTTTATGTCCACAAGTAATACACTATAAAAAACAGTAGGCTTGTTGGCCTTAACCACCAGGGAAGAAAAAATGTTTAAAAGCTAAGAAAAGGAATATTTTTTTGACAAAAAGAATAGACAGAAAAAACTGCCAACACTGATAGTTAAAAGGTACTCTAAAGAGTAAGTTTATGTTGAAAGAAAAAGAAGAGTACCGACAATGACATTTTAGAGAGGTACCCACAAATTGGTAGCTAAAAGAAGACAGGAATCTGCTAAAAAGAAAAAAAAATGGTAAGGGAGATAGGAGAATTGGGATTAAATATAATAATAATAAGTTTCAAAGATGTTACAAAGAGAAAGATATTACTCTAAAGGTTCGAAACAGACAGGATCCACGTCTGAAGCTGAATGGCAGCAAATGAGATCTGAGGTATGTTAGGTTGGTGGGGCATCACGGGTAAAGTCAGGAGCTCAAGAGTTTTAGATTTGAGGATCTGGAAGAAGTGGAAATTTGGATTTGAGTCTTGGATCCAAACCCATCAGTTGAGGAATGAATGAAAAAGACATTAGATATTTTATTTTGCAGCTGTCATTTGCTGATCAGTACCAGCAGATTTTACTATCTAGCTCAAGACCCAAACTTAACAACTTAAGCAGGGGGTGCTTAACATTTTTTTAAGGCTGGGTCTTATGCCACTCTAGTACTTAAATGATTTTTTATTTTTCTGAATATCGGGACATAATCACTGCACTCCATGCACTACAAATGGGTTACGAATGGCAACCAAGTCATAATCCTCTATATTATTTCCCCTCTCCCCCCAAAAAAACTTTTCCAATCTTTCTGCATATTTGGATACAGCAATATGTGTTGAGTATACAGAGAATTTTAGACAGCATTAATATTTTAAGTACTTGCATTTTTTATTAAAAAGGCAGAAATAACTTCTTCCAGCTATTAATTTTAGTTTGTAAGTCTGTTAAAATGGTTTAACTTTAATACTTGCAGTTTTACTTAGTTCTGATGTTATTTTAATTCCTATATATACATACTCGTTAACCACAGAAAAAGGAAAAAAGGTCATTTTTGATAAAACATTTGATGCTTTTCCATTTAATGAAAAAAAAGAAGTTATGTACTCACCATAACGTTCCATCTGAGTAGGTAAACGTCATTTGTCAGCAACCTGTGGGTATCGGATCCATATCGGATCCGAGCCGGCAGCTTCAAACAGCTAAGATCCGAGCTCCAAGCTCCTCCCCCTTGCCCATAATCCCCTGCTATCCCTTTCTGACCTCAGATCGAGTTTGCTTAGTAACACAGAGTATTACAACACAAAGGATCACCTGCACATCCTAACCTAGAGTTATCCGGAAACGAAGGGCAAGGAATCCTTTTAGTACGCACTATAGGTCAGGGGGATGGTGGGGGGGGGTCGGTTGCTGACAAATGAAGTTTACCTACTCAGATGGAATGTTATAGTGAGTACATAACTTCTTTATCTGAAGTAGTTAACTTCATTTGTCCATCAACCTGTTTGACAGAGTCCCCAGCTACCCAATCCTTGGGAGGTCCTCATGGAAGGATATTCCAGACCACTGCAGAGCCGAAGGATGCTCTCCCTCTGGAAATTATATCCAACTTGTAATGGTTAATGAACGTATGAGATGATGCCCAAGTGGCTGCTGAACAAATGTCATCCAATGACACTCTGGACCAAAAGGCAGGAGAGGTAGAAATCGATCGAGTAGAGTGGGCGTGGGCTCCTTCGGGTTCAGGTCGGCCAGAACTCTTATATGCAAGAAGTATACATTGGGAGATCCATTTGGACAATGTAACTTTTCATACTGTTTTTCCCAAAGAGGATTTAGCAAAGGATACAAAGAGTTGTTCAGATTTCCTGTGGTCAGCGGTCCTGTGCAAGTAGAACCTCAATTGCCTGTGTACGTCCAGAGAATGTAACTTGTATTCACCCTTGTTCTGATAATTTGGAAACAATACTGGTAAATTAATAGATTGATTGATATTGGGCTCCGAAGCAACTTTGGGCAAAAAGGAGGGATTGGTCCTGAGAGAAACTCTATCTTTATGGAAAACCAAGTATGGTGGTTTGGCGCAAAGAGCTTGAAGCTCCGAAACCCTTCTGGCCGAAGTGATGGCAATAAGAAAAGCCGTCTTCCAAGATAAGTATTTTAGATACACCGAAACTGCAGGCTCAAAGGGAGGAGCTGTCAGAGACTGGAGAACAAGAGTTAAATCCCATGGAGGAACTGCATCTTTAACAGGAGGCCTCAAGAGGAAAGTGCCTTTTAAGAAGTTCTTGCATAATTTGGAAGAGGCAAGGGACCGAGACCACTTCCCACATGATAGTGGGAGATTGCAGCTAACTGGACTTTGACCGTAGAGGAGCTAGCACCCTGGTCGAATAAAATTGCCAAAAATTCTAGCACTGCTGGTAACGGAGCTGTAAAGGGGTCTAAGTTTCTGTGCTCCACCCAAATTGAAAAGCGTTTCCATTTGTTATTATAAACCTTTCTCGTAGAAGGCTTGTGAGCGGTTACTAGAATAGCCTTAACAGAGGACGAGATACTGGGAGTCCTAGCTATTACTGGAATTGGATCAACCAAGCTGTAAGCTTGAGGTTGTCCAGGTCCAGGGTTGTTAATCCTAGTGAGTGAGAGATCAGATCCGGAGTGGGATCTAGAATCCATGGGGGATTCACTGGATGAGACCATAGACATGGGAACCACGCTTGACAAGGCCAGAATGGGGCTATGAGGATCACTCTGCTCCCCAACTAACGGGCTTTCTGCAAGAATGTTAGCATTAGGGGAAGAGGTGGATAAGCATAAAGTAGACTGGATGGCCAAACATGCACCAGAGCGTCTCTGGGGGATTCCCCCGGTGGGGGAATTAGAGCAAAGTAGTCGCTGCACTTTGCGTTTGAAGGAGACGCAAAGAAATCGCAGCAAGGTTGACTCCACTTGAGGAAGATTTGCTTCGCTACTCTCGGGTTCAGAGACCACTCATACAGTGAAAGGATGGTTCGACTCAGCCTGTCTGCCAAGATGTTCGACCGGCCCGGAATGTGCGTCGCTATGAGAAAGTGGCTGCTGGAGATCGCCCATTCCCAAACTCTCATGGCCTCTCGACAAAGTGGGTAGGATCTGGTTCCCCCTTGCTTGTTGATATACCAGACTACTGACATGTTGTCTGTCTGAATTGCAATTGTCCCCAAGGGAAGAAGGGCTTGGAGTGCTTGCAACGCCAAAAGTACCGCTCTCATCTCTAGGACATTGATATGCAACAAGGTCTCTGAATGGGTCCACATGCCTTGGACGGTTCTGCCCATACAGTCCCCCCCCCACCCGAGGCGGGAAGCGTCCGTGGTCACTGTGGTTAGAGGAGGGGACATAGAGAAGGGGCGCCCTTTCTGGAGGTCCAGGGACTGGAGCCACCAGAATAGGGCTTTCCTGCAAACCCTGTTGAGGGGGATGGGTGAACTCAGTGGATGTTGCAGGATGGACCATTGAACCTGCAAGGTCCATTGTAGTACCCTCATGTTCAACCGCGCTAAGGGTAGCAGGTTGATTGTTGCCGCCATGGAACCTAGAGCCCTCCGCTGGAGGAGCCGGGGAGTGTAGAAGGGCCAGCATATGGAGGTTTAGTGTTTGAAGCCAGTCCTGAGTTAAGAAGACTTGCAAAAGGTTTGTGTTTAATCTGGCCCCAATGAAGTCCAAGATCTGGATTGGTTGAAGAGAAGATTTTTTGATATTGATTGTGATTCCCAGTCGGGAGGCCAAGTGGAGGAAGTAATATCTGGCTGAACACAGTAGATGCCTGGTGGGGGTGGTGAGGAGCCAGTCGTCCAGGTACGGAAAGACCTGTATTCCCTGGAGTCTCAGGTGGGCCACTACAACTGCCAAGACTTTGGTGAACACCCTGGGGGCTGTGGTGAGACCAAAGGGAAGGACCCTGAATTGGTAGTGGCTGGCTCCTAGCTGGAAGTGGAGAAACCTTCTGGATCGACTGTCCATCGAAATGTGGTAGTATGCATCCTTGAGGTCTATAGAGCACATCCAGTCATTCTCCTGTAGGAGTGGGAGAATGGATTGAATGGTGACCATCCGGAACTTTTCTTTGGCCACTGACAGGTTTAGAAAGGACAGGTCGAGGATTGGTCTTAAGTCCCCCGTCTTTTTTGGCACCAAGAAGAACCTGGAGTAAAAGCCTGATCCAGATTGGTCTGGGGGGACGTGCTGGATTGCTCTTTTTTCTAGCAACTGGAGTATTTCTGCAGCTGCTGCCTCCCTTTGATTGGGTGGAACATCGGGGAGGCTCCGGGGTTTGGGAGGGAGATTGAGAAAGGGGATCTTGTAACCTCTGGATATGATTCGAAGCACCCAGCGATCTGTTGTAATGGACTCCCAAACTGCTAGGTGCCTCGAGAAATGCCCCCCGACTGCCTCCAGAGTGGAGCAGTTGGGTAACCCTTCAGGGTTGCTGCGCGGGCCGATCAGAAAAGGGTTCTCTCGACC
This sequence comes from Protopterus annectens, assembly GCF_019279795.1. NCBI lineage: Eukaryota > Metazoa > Chordata > Ceratodontiformes > Protopteridae > Protopterus > Protopterus annectens. The sequence continues at coordinate 307,626,382 of NC_056745.1, read as the reverse complement.
CGAAATTCTTCGGTCCCCCTCTGCCTCTGGGCCGGCGTCCACCCTGTCAACCTCTGCCTTTGAAGGACGAGGGGTCCGGAGCAAAACAAGACTGTTGAGACTTCCAGAACCACATCTTCTTTTGTCCCTTTTGGTTCCTAGAGAAGGACCTCTGGGGAGCAGAGAAGCGGACTCTGACGGCAGACAATGCCTTCATGTCTTTCTCGCTCTGGACCAGCATGTCGCGTACGGTCTTGCCAAATAGCGAAGAACCGTCAAACGGGGCATTAGCGAAGGACACCTGGAAGGGTTCTGCAAAATCGCAATGGCCGAGCCAAGCATGCCGTCGTAAGACAATGCCCACTCCGCTAGCTCTAGCGGCTCCTTCCATAGCATGGGAGAGGAGCCGCATAGAGGTGTTCGCAATGGATTTGAGAGTGGCCATTCGGGTTGAGAATACTTTCTTATCCTCGGCCGACATGGACTCTGGGGGCGACCCGGCGTATTCTTTGATGAGATCCCGCTGTAGTCGTATCATGTGTGCCATATAATTCAGCGACCTTACAGAGAAGGTGGCTGAAGCGAACATCCGCTTCCCCAGGCGGTCCATCGTCCGAGACTCCTTGTCTGGAGGATGGATCAAGGAGCTCTCCTGGGCTAGTTCTTTTCTGGTGGCGGCTGCCACCAACATGGCATCTACAGGAGCACCCTTGTTCCAACACATCCTATCAGAAGGTGTACTGAGAATTTTATCTGGTCTCTTTGGAATGGGCTCCACAGTGTCCGGCTCCTTCCATGTCCTCGTAGTAATCAGGTCTACCAGGGGATCGGCGGGAGGGGGCACCCAAGAGGTAGATGGGCCTGCGTCAAACACCTCCAGAAACACAGACTCATCAGAGGAAGGTTTTTGGGCTGACCACCCCCCCTAATTCGAAGCATTTCCATGATGTCTCCGAAGGAGACGTCTTCGGGAGGTGACCTTGGGGAACCTTCCCCTTCCTCTAAGTCTGTGTCTTCTGTCAAGGACTCAGGTGAGTCCAAGTGCCTCCTCTTGCACTTACGTTTGTGAGGAACCTCCTCGGGGGGGGGGGGGCTGTCTGAAGAGGCCTCACCAACCACATCCTGTTTCTCTAAGGGAACTATCTGGGACATAGGCACAGGCTGTCCCTGGGGCCGGGTGATGGAAGGTAGGCCCGTCTGAGAGGGAGTGCATGGGTGAACCGTAGCAGGAGCCTGGGGCCTCGAATCCCTCGACAATACCCTCTCCACTACATCGAATGCTGAAGGAGAACTGCTCTCTCTGGGATCCGAGAGCAGTCCCCTTGGATCCGATGTGTGGATCGAAGCCGGCACCGAAGCAATCGGATCCGAAGGGCCAGTATGCTCCGACCGAGATGGAGCAGAAGACACACTGACACCTCCAGATCCGAAGCTCAGCTCTCAGCTCCGAGAGCTAGGATCCGAAAACGGACCTGACAAACTCGAGGGTGCTGTGGGCGCCAAAGTACGAGGTACTATCGGTGCCGACACACCCCCGGCTCCCATGCTACCTGGCTCCAAAGGCTCCAAACCCCGGAAGTGGGTCGGAGAAGGAGCAATCGGGGTGAAAAAGGGGGTCGAGCCCCCCCCCCCAGAGGGGGTGGGCAGGAGCACTCCCATCTGCAGCTGGGCCTGGAGGAACCTACGCATCATTCGGTCCATGTCTGCATCAGACAAGCTTCAGGTTGATCTAGAGGAGGCCATCGAGGTGGGCCAGAAGTGCCGCCTCGATGACCTTGAAGGCGGCCAGGTCTCCTCCTCCTCCGGCTCCGGGGAAAAATGGGGTGAATGGATCCGGGAAGGAGAAGGCCCGGAGGCCCTGGGAGAAGCTAACTGCTTGGCCGGTGGGGCCGAGGAGGAAGACTCGGCCCGCAGCTTGTGGTGCTTCTCTTTTCTCCTCTCCCACCTAGCTTCCCTCTCCTCCTGGCCTGAGGTGGGAGGGTGAGTCCCGTCCAAGGGAGCAGGGATGGAAGGTGGCACTGCCGCGGCAGGTGCCATGGAGAGAGAGGAGGACGAGGTCGAGTCCTGGGGCAACAGTCCCGCCAGAATCAACTTCGACCTCCTGTCTCTCAAAGTTCTGGGGTTGAAGGCTGCACAAATGGTGCAGCCTGAGGAGAGGTGGTCAACCCCAAGGCAGCTAACACACCGAGTGTGGCCATCCACTGGGGACAGCTTATGGCCACACTCGGTGCATTTAGAAAAGAAGGCTTTAGGGGCCTCAGACATGACTTGGGACAAAATTACACTAGGCCCAAAGACAGACATGCCTTCACATACACAGGGGGAGGTAATTTAACTAAAATTAACTACAAAAACAGTTAACAACTAGAAACTAACTAAGGAGCAACACACACACAAATTTTTACTGCTATAATAGAAAAAGAAAAGGATTTTTCTCACAAAAACGATCTACTCCCACGCCTGGAACTCATTCAGAGCTGCTGACTGAACTGCGGCAAACGAGATCTGAGGTCAGGAAGGGAGAGCAGGGGATTATGGGCAAGGGGGAGGAGCTTGGAGCTCGTTTCTTAGCTGTTTGAAGCTGCCGGCTCGGATCCAATATGGATCCGATACCCACAGGTTGATGGACAAATGAAGTTAACTACTTCAAATAAGAAGTTATGTCTTACCATAACATTCCATTTGTGTTGTAGATCCTCATTCATTCCTTACTGATAGGACTTCGGTTCCATCCTCGCAACCGACCTGGCCAATACACAAGCTTATGCCAGCCAAAAACTCTCGAGCTAAGTCCTACCCATAATGCCCCTTTTCTCCTTCTCTTCAAATTGAGTTTGCCTGCCCAGTATAAGACAGTGGAAATACTAGAGATAGTTGTGGCAATGGAGCAATCTGAGCAAATACCTTATTGGGCAGACAGGACCAAATGATCCACCAGGATTCATTAGGCAGGGGGATGGAGGGAGGGTACATAAGGAATGAATGAAGATCTACAACACAGATGGAACATTATGGTAAGACATAACTTCTTTATCTGATGTTGTAAATCTTCATTCATTCCTTACTGATAGGGCTGAATCCCCAGCTATTGCAACCTGGGTGGCCCTATGGAAGGATATTCCTGAGCACTATTGATCTGAAGGATGTTCTTCCCCTGGAGGCCATATCCAATTTGTAATGTGTGATAAAGGTATAAGGGGATGCCCAAGTGGCCACTGCACAGATGTCATCCATAGAAGCTCTGGAATGAAAAGGCACCGAAGTGGACACTGACCTGGTGGGGTGAGCTTTGACTGCAGCAGGCAAGGTTAATTGGTTTAGATGGTAGATAAAGGTAATGCAATCTCTTAGTCATTTTGACAAGGTAACTTTAGAAACAGCTTTGCCCAGTCTGGAGCCTGAAAAGACAATGAAAAGTTGGTCCGACTTTCTGAAGGGCTTAGTTCTGTCTAAATAAAACCGTAGCTGTCTATGCATGTCTAGCATGTGCAACTGGTACTCACCTCTGTTAGAAAAATTCAGAAAGAAGACTGGTAAATCAATGGTCTGGTTTAAGCTTGAATTTGAGACAACCTTTGGTAAAAAGGAAGGGTTAGTTCGAAGCGATACACTTTCCATGTAAAAAATCAAATAAGGATGGTTAATACTCAAAACCTGCAACTCTGATACTCTCCTAGCTGAAGTGATGGCTACCTAGGAGCAGGGTTTTCCAGGATAAGAACTTCATGTCGCATGTATCAGAAGATTCGAAGGGTGGACAGGTTAAAGTCTATAGAACCAAGGTCAAGTTCCATGGTTCAGTTGGTGTTCTAATAGGTGATCTGAGGTGTATGACTCCTTTCATAAAGCTCTTGCAAAGATGGTGGGACATAAGAAAAGAGTCGTTAGAACCGTTATGAAAATTGGCAATAGCTGCTAGGTGTACTGTAATAGTTGAGGCTGAGGCTCCTGCATGGAGAAGAGTCAACAGGTATTCTAAAACTCTATGAACTGGCATTGTGAAGGGGTCTTTTCCTTGTTGTTTAGCCCAAATAACAAACCTGGTCCATTTGCTGTGGTAGAGCTTTCTGGTGGAGGGTTTATGGGAAGCCAGAAGGATTTTTCAGACAGCAGAAGATAGGTTTATTTGCCTGGCAATCAGAGGAAGTGGAGAAACCAAGCTGTCAGCTGGAGGGTGTGAAGGTTGGGGTGAACCAACCCCTGCGGGTGAGATAAGAGTCCCAGGGTTGGGTCCAGGATCCACAGGCAGCGAATCAGGTGATGCCATAGGTAGCGGAACCAAAGCTTGATGGGGCCAATGGGGGCAATGCAGATAACTTTGCTTCTCATCTGTTGCACTTTATTCAGGAACTATGGGATGAGGGGAATAGGAGGCAAGGCATACAGGAGACCCGGAAGCCAATTGTGAGTCAGAGCATCTCCCAGTGACTCTCCCTGATGGGGAATCAGGGCAAAGTAGCTGCTGCATTTGTGGTTCAAGGGGGAAACAAAGAGGTCGCAGCAAGGCCAGCCGCAACAATGAAAAATTTGAGTCACTACTACTAGGTTAAGAGACGACTAATGAGGCATCAAAATGTTCCTGCTCAGTTTGTCTGCAGTCAGATTGGAGTTCCCAGGAATGTGCAGTGCTAGTAGAAATCAGTTAAGCTATTGCCCATTGCCACACCCTCAGGGCTTCCTAACATAAGGGGTAGGATCTGGTTCCCCCTTGCTTGCTGATGTACCAGACTACTGACATATTGTCTGAATGGATAGCAATTGTCCCTGACGGAAGGGTTGTCTGGAATGCTTGCAATGCTAAAAGCATCGCCCTCAGTTCTAGGACACTGATATGCAGATTGGCCTCTGAGGGGGACCAAGTGCCTTGGATGATCTTTCCTTGAAAATGCCCCCCCCCACCCCATCAGGGAAGCGTCTGTGGTCACTGTGGCCTTGGGTTAGGTGGGGAAAAAGGGTCAACACTACAAATCTTCTTCTGGCTTCATCCACCAAAGTAGATCCTGTTTGCAACTGTCTGTAATGTGGATCAGGTAAGACATTGGTTGTGTTATGAGAGACCATTGAGATGATAGTAGCTATTGGAGTATCTTCATGTGGAACCTTGCTAGTGGTACCACTGGGATTGTCACTGCCATAGAGCCCAACAGTGGCAGGACCTGTCTGGCAGGGTCCATGTTTCGGGATAATACTATCTGAAGCTGAGATCTCAGTTTCTGAAGTCTGCATAGAGGTAGAGAAGCAGTGCAGGAAGTTGTATCGAAATTTGACCCAATGAACTCTAAGGTTTGAGTTGGAACCAGCTTTGATTTGTCTAAGTTTATGGAGATTCTTAGATTTTCTGCCAGATTTTGAGTGTACAGTATGGCTTGGAGCAGTAGACTGACTCATGGTCAGGGCAGTAATAAGCCAATCATCCAGGTAGGGAAACACACAAAATCCTTGTAGTCTCAGGTGAACTACTACTACTGCCATGCATTTGGTAAACACTCTAGAGGCTGTGGAGAGACCAAAAGGCAGTACTCAGAATTGATAATGATTGGATCCCAGCTGGAAGATCATTTGTCCATTTTTATGTGGTAATATGCATCCTGGAGATCTATAGACCACATCCAGTCATCCTTCTCCAGAAATGGAAGAATGGACTGAACTGTGACCATCTGGAATTTTGCTTGTTTGACAAACTTGTTCAGTATGCTGAGATCCAAAATTGGTCACCAGTCCCCCGTCTTTTTTGGCACTAAAAAGAACCTTGAGTAAAATCCAGATCCTATCTGGCATGGTGGGACTAACTGAATGACTCTTTTTCTTAGTAGCTTTTGAATTTCTTGTGCTGCTGCATCCCTCTGACTGGGTGGGACACTGGGGATTCGTCTTATAGGCTTGGGGTAAATGTCGAAGGGGATAAGATAACCTCTGGCCACTATTCTCTGCACCCAGGAGTACAATGCCATCAATTGCCAGGCCAAGCTGTGCAGAGAAAATCGTCCCCCGACTGCCTCCAGAGGCAAGCAATCAGGCCGCTCCTCAGGAGCGCTGACAGGGCTGACCAGAGAAGGAATCTCTGGAGCCCTGGTTTTGTGGACCCCCTCTGCCACGAAAGTGGCATCTCCTAGAGGAGTTCCCCCTCTTCCCCGAGGGCATTGCTCACCACGCGTGTCACAGAAAGGTCCTTGGGATTTCTTGAACCAGTTTCCTGCCCCTTTCATTCCTACAGTAGGATTGCTGAGGGGTTGAAAAGGTATGTCCATGGTAGATAGGGTCTTTCTGTCTTTCTCACACCTGGCTAACATGTCCTTAACTTTTGGGCCGAATAAGGAGGATTCGTCAACAGGAGCATTGATGAAGGAGGACTTGAAGGGATCTGTAAAGTCACATAGTCGCATCCAGGCGTGACATCTCATGACAAAGCCTGAAGCGGCAGCTCTGGCTGCTCCTTCGGTTGTGTGTTCTATCAACTGCATGGAGGAGTTAGAGATGGACTCTAGGGTGGCCATATGAGAGGCGACCTTGTCACACACCTCATCAATTAGTACCCCAGCCAAAGTACCTGAAAGTTATGTGATCAAGTCCCTCTGGAGACTTGTAAAATGTGCCATGTAGTTCAGAGACTATATGGCGAAGGTCACTGAAGCGTAGGTCTGCTTCCCTAGTATGTCTATCATCCGGGACTCCCAGTTCAGAGGATGGACAGTGGAACTTTATTCCGCCAGTTCTTTTTTAGTGGTCAACACCACAACCATGGAGTCTACAGCCAAACCTCTGGACTAGTGTGGATGGTCTTCTGGTGGGGAAAGAATCTGTCAGACCTTCGGGGAATTGGCTCAGTGTTATCAGAAGCCTTCCAAGCCCGTTGCACATTGAGTTTAATCAACTCATCTGCAGGGGAGAGGGGTCACACAGGAAGTAGATGGCCGAGCACGGAAAGCTTGTAAGAATACAAACTCCTCAGTAGAAGGGTTGATGGGCTTCCAGTCACCCCTCTGTTTCAGGATCTCAAGTATGTCTCCAAATGAGACATCATCAGGGGGTGAATGTGGGGACCCTTCTCCCTCATCAAAATCTGTATCTTCGGTAACTGATTCCTCAAGGGAATCTATGTGCTTCCTCTTACAAGTTCTCTTTTGGGGTGACTCCTCGGTGGGATCTTCTGAAGAGGACCCCGAAGAGTGGGTTCCCTGGAGCAGGGTTTCCTGCCACTCCCATGCTCAGAGTCTCTGTGTAGTGGGCTGTGGCAACTGCATGCTAGAGGACAGCAAAAGATTAGGTTCTGATGTAGGAGGTGCCAACTGCAAGCTTGTAGAAGCAAGAGCCCTCTCCATCACCTGAAAAGCAGGTCCACCAGAGGAGGGATGGGACAACCTCGGAACCAGAGTCACATCTCATCCTGATGACCTCACCTCCAGGATAGGAGCCCCAAGAGGACCAGAAACTGACAGAGCAGCCACAGCCGTAGACAGTGTCTTAGAAAAAATTGGCGCTGAATTAAGGGTCATGGTGCCGACAGACCAGTCACGGTCCCAACTACCGTAGGGGTAAGGTAGGGCCATACCAACAAAGGTCCAAAGTTTACCACAGAAAGGGGAGGAAAAGAGTTGTAGACTAATAGATTAGAAGGAAACTATATTAAAAAAAAAACAAGGACCATAGATAGAAAAATATAGAAAAATATCCAAAAGTATTCAAAAATATATGTCACTAAGCTGAGAGTGCTGGCTTGGTTCATCTTGAAAAGTACATGGCAAAGGATATCTGAAGAGAAGGAGAAGAGGGGCACTATGGGTAGGACTTAGCTTGAGAGGTTTTGGCTGGCGCGAGCTTGTATATTGGCCGGGTCGGTTCTGAGGACGGAACCAAAGTCCTATCAGTAAGGAATGAATGAAGATTTACAACATCAGATTAAATGTTTTCCTTTTGTTAAGATGATGTCCTGTAATATTTGAAAAATTCTTACATTATACACAAGTATTTAGACTAGCTTAACCTGATGCAACAACCATATAACTCAGCCATTTGCAAGCCAAGCTGACAACAATTTTTTGTATCTGCTATACAGAAAACAAAGTGAACCACTGTTTTTATCAAAAATACTGTTAATAATTGTGCTAGAAATATAGATGGGGAGGACAAAAGGCACCCTTAAGTACACTGTAGTTGGGGGAATATATATTACTTGTAAGATAATCAAGTGACTTTTGCTGAAGGTGACTATCCCAGTTTAAGAAATATAAGAAGAAATATTTATTCATTGATAGAGTGGCAAAGACATGAACAGAATATAGAAAGAAATGATGGGGATGCAAACAGAGAAGACAGTCAAAAATTAAATAAGTAAAAGCATGAGTACATTACAAGAAAATGGGCATGTTAATAAATTAGTGAGGATTAAACAACTTTTTATTAATTTCCAAATGTAATAGAGTACTTTATTTATGGATCATTAAGTGATATCTGTCAAAGGAAGCTGCCACAATTTAAGACAGCCGAGGAGAACCGAGGAAAAAGAGTTATTCAATGAAAGGGTTGCAAACACCTGGACAGGATGTGGGCAGACATGATGGGGGAGGTATTTAGGAAGACAGTCAAAGAATTACGGCAACAGAGGCATTGCTACATTCAACCAGAATTGACATTTCCTCAAATTAGTGAGGACTCTTTAAACAACTTTTTATTAATTTACAATTGTACTAAACAGCAAAAATATGCAAATAAATATACCATGCATGCATGTATGAAAACTGTATAAAATTAAATATATAATTCAGAAGTAAGTGTAATATGTAGACAACACTGGTACATGATAAACACCATATATAATAATAGCTACAATAAGCAAGTCCTTCACAAACTCCTAAAAATGGGTCTATATCAGTTCGTCGAAACGGCTGATGCTCGAACACCATATGTTCCAACTGTGAAGTTCGAACACTGATTATCGCAAAGCCATGGAACACCAAATTCTTTCCCAGGGAAAGAATTCAGTGGGCCATTTCTGTGGCTTCGCGATTTTCAGGACTGTGGTGGAAAGTTACGGGTCGGATTCAGGTAAGTGTGCGATTGTGTGGACATTAGAGTTACGGTGTGGATGAGGTGGGTGCGCGATAGTGACAGACTTTAGGGTTAGGGCGGGACAGGTGAGTTAGGGCGTGGGTCAGGTGAGTGTGCAATAGTGACGGACCTTAGGGTTAGGGTTTGGGTTAAGGTCAGTGGATAGACAGTAGTGTATGTACAGTTCAGTGTAGGGTTAGATGTAGGATTTTAAGTGTATATGTGTGGATTGCTGTTTTTTTGGTGTGCTTGTGTTGTGTGTGTGTTTCTTGGAACAGTGATTTTTTTCCCTGGGAAAAAAATCGCTGCTTTAAGTCTTCGATGTTTTTGCACTTCGTGGTTAGAAGTTCGAACATATAGTGTTCGAACTTCAGCCGTTTCGGTGAACTGATATAGACCCCCTAAAAATAAATATATGTGCTACTCTGATCTTTGAAAACGCACATTCTTCTTTACTACTTTGATAAGTAAACAGAGTAAAGATTGATAAAATATACTATATTATTTCTACAAGAATATTGTAGGACTCTAACACCAAACTTTGAAATTTTACCGAAATGTTTTCTTACATAAGTAAGAAACTGCTCTGTGTAATAAATTAGACATTTTGCTTTGATTTGTAAAACAGTAAAAGTGAATACTGTTTTATACAGAAAATATTGTCATTATCCCCAGAACATTAAAAGCATGTCCCTGAAGGGCAGTTGATGCATGTGATTAGAAATGCTAGTGAAGTTAGATTAGACAAAAAACTGATAGAAAAAACTAACAATAGCTTTAGTGAAAGAGGATATTCAAAACACAAACTAAGAGATATGATATTAAAGAACTAAGAGACAAACAAATGCTAGTGTCTTCTAACAGTCAAAAAGTCAACTGCAATATCCCTATCTCATCCAGCATCTAGCATCTGTTATGCTATCATATTTTACTTTAAAATATACTGCTTATTGCAGACATTTAATATTAAAAAAACAGTGAAAACCTCTAAACACAGGATATAATTTAAACTGTTTAAAATTGTCTGAAAGAAGACAAAATGAAATTCTTTTTTCTTTTACTCACAGTTTGTACAGTATAAAATAAAAACATTTTCACATTATCACTGTTTCTAGCTTACCTCAGCATGTACACCAGCGAGACAGTGATAGTAACACTGGCAAACAGCAGTGTAAAGGGTGGTTCGCCATGTAAGATAATGAACTGAAACCAGTGGAACAGACGACTCCATGCATATACTAGCCCATAATAAGTATTCTAAAGTCTGATGAATGAAACAAAAACAAATTGTTAATAAACGTATACGTTGTCATGACCAGGATAGAATCTCTAGACAACATTTAATTTATTTAAAGTACAATATTTTGTAACCTGAATTAATCAATAATTTCTGAAGTAATAATAACCTGGATAAAATTTAAATAGCTCATTTTGGGGGAGTAAAAAGCCTTATATACTCATTAAAAAGTATACTTATTAGGTTACATGTCAGGTGCAGTAATTGAAATGCAATCAGTGGCTCTCTAAATATTGTAACACAGCAGTTCAGCACAGAGTCAGTGTACAAATGGCTGCATAACAGAGTTTGCACTTTTTTGTCACAGATGCAGCATTTATTTAAACATTTTTAAAACATATACAAAAATAACATTTCTATAATATTTTAGCAGAAGCCATAACATAATATGCTCCATGATTAATATACAGCCTGCTTACTTACTACCTCATTTATTTCATCTTACTTCACTTTCTTTACAAGTTCCACATTTTCATTAGTTATCCCCCTTATGCCCCCTCAAAATCCAAACAGTACTTCACTTTAATATTTTTATTCCATGAAAACAACCATTATCCAGTATTTTCTACCATATATTTAACAACAGCAGTCATTAACACAAGCCCTCATAACCTGCCCTAGTATATTTTTTTAAACTTACACTCTGTAACTTTCTCTTATATTTTCTTCATATTTGGTTTGCTGGTAAAACCAAGTGACACAAATATAATGCTGACAGCTACTCCTACAAAATAAATTAATTTATTCACTGGTTGGGGTAAGCCCTAATGAGAAAGCATATTTTCAAAAGGAAATCAGGAAGAACAACTCTATAACTTAGATTGAAGATTCAGACATACAAAAAATGTATATTTCCATAATTAAGCAGACCAAAAAATAAGGATATCAAAAATACAATTTAACATGAAAATGAAATAGGTGATGGAAATATCCATAGCACTGTAATAAATATCATATAATCTCATTGCTGCCATACTTCAGCATAGTCTAATTAGGAAATTTACACATGCTGCTACATATAATGTTCTTCACTTACAAAAGATGCCTAAATTATGCTGCTCAGTGTTATGAACGAATTTCAACTTCAAGATGAAGAAATGGGTTCATGTATTACTTTACTGGGTATAGACAAAGAAGTTGTATGTGAAAATTGTTACTAATTTGTAAATGCTAGTAAGGAGGAGTACAATTTCTTTCCTGCAATTAAATACCAGCCATAGTGGGTAATGACAGAGACAACATATCATGTTGTAAAATTGTTTTTTTTTTTAAGATTACCAAGAACTATAGAAGAATGCAATGTCATTTAGTTGCTACAAAATCCATATTAAAATCATTGTTAATTTCTGTTCCTAAAAGTCTTACAGGTAAGTCCATCTCATCTGCACTTCACTCAAAACATCATTATTATAAGGTTATCAAGGTTCAGCAGCTTGGATGGCAACATATCTGACACATCAGGACCAAAATCTGATTTAGTGGAAGTGCCTCTACATCCTTCCTCCGGCTGTTTCAGGTTAAGTGGTAAATTCAACACATAGGTTTGCAATCTGAAAAAAGTGGACACTGTAAAGTGATCATTAGATGACTTCCTATTATTGAGTCTCAGGAATTAGTATGGCACACCTTATTGACATAAGCAGTGTGTGGTTGGATGGGTGTCCAGTACTGACTACTGTATCACCTGATAAGAACAAATGTATAATGTATCAACAGCATGGTACAAAATATCATGTACAAACTACATTATACCACATAGCTGTAATTGTACCTGCTGTTTTTGCTGATTTCTTCCTCAATTACTAGCATAGAAAAATAAAATAAAAAAACAGTGGGGCATCATCAATGGGGAGCCTCATCATACACACACACTGGGGAGCCTCATCATACACACACACACACACACACACACACACACACACACACACACACACACACACACACACACACACACACACACGCGTGCATGCACAAAGACACACACACACACACACACACACACACACACACGTGTACGCACAAAGACAGACACACACACACGAGCACAAACGCGCGCACGCGCACACACACACACACACACACACACACACACACACACACACACACACATTGATATTACAACACACTGTTGGTGGATCTTGCCAAAAAAGTGTCTAAATTATATCTGTTGCTTACGAAAATGGTGTAATCAATATAGCTGTGTGACTGCATGATCCAGTAAGCTCAATTAATTAATGACAACTAAATTGTGGTGCACAATAAAAAAAGGCTATAAAAATGCAGATTCATGGAAGTTGCCTCTCAAAGAAGGGGGCTGTTTGCCTAGAATAAGTATTTTGGACAGTGTACTTGCACAATCAGATCTTAACAATAACCACTAGCAGGCATGTTGCTGAAGGTGCCTGCAGTTAATAATGAAGGTGTACAACTACAGGAATGTTCAACAGCAGCTTGGTGAGGGATTCCCAAGTGTTGAGAATGAGGAGAATAACCACCTGTGACTGTAACATCACAGATGGCCAGGTGTGGAAGGCTTTGTGGCCATAGCTAATAATGAAAATGTCTCAGCAGCGATTTGTGTAGTGTGTGTGTGTGTGTGTGTGTGTGTGTGTGTGTGTGTGTGTGTGTGTATAACAGGTTGGCAATTAAATATTTTTTATAAACATTTACTAACGCTAATCTACTCTTCATTATACCAGCTTCCAAAGTGATATACAAGTCTCCTCCTGCCATAGTAATTTTAATGCCTTAAATATGGCAAGTCTGCTTTAAACTTCCATGTTTAATTATTTGAAAACGTGGCTTGAAACAAAATTTTATTTTAACATAAAAGAGTGTTCTCATGCATCTTTGTGCATGCAAACACTCTTATGTAAAAATAAAACTTGATTTTAAGCATGATCCTTAATAAAAATTGCATCAAAATCTAAAATATAATATTTTTAGTACTTGGTGATTAAGAATAGAAAGTAGAAATAACTCGACTATGAATTAAACAAAATAGATAACTCAGCAAGTTTTACCTTGGCAGCATGACCAGTAGCCAGCAGATGTCTGCATATGGTATATATATGAATAGTTCCTGCACAAAAAAAGAAGCGTGCATTAGTTTTCCAAAAAAAATTCCCATTTCATCTGACAAAACAAAGTACACACACATAAAATCCTGAGTGCTTAATAACTATTTTTGCATTTGGCTTGACCCCTTTAAGTTTGTGTAAACTAAATAAACTGGGATAAACCCATACATCACCTGATGGATTACGAGCTGGCTCACATATAGGACCCAGATAATTACAATAGGGGAAGTTACCTCCACAAAGAAACCAGTCACCAGTAGAGTTCCCCAGGGTTTTGTGCTGGGAAATCTTCTGTTTGCCATCTACTTTTCTGAAGTAAAAGCCAATACCAAAGGGCGCTGACTGACTAAGTTTGCAGATGACTATAAGCCAGGAGTAGTCATTGAATACCCAAATGACTTAGCCTCCTGCAGGAAGGTTTGTCTCAAATAAATAACTGATGTTGAAATCATGGTCTGAAACTAAATGCCAAAAAATGCATTACTGTATCCTTTGGGAAGTCATCTACCCCAGGGAACTATCACATTGACAATATACCCCTAAGATTTGACTCAGTTTGTTCAGGATTTTGGAACTTATGTGGCGAGTGACCTAACTTTTGACCAACATGTGTTTATTGTTGTAAGAAGCCCCTCTATATTGCACAGCTTATAAACATAGGGATTGTGTATAAATCTAAAGATGTCATTGTCCCCTTTTACTCAACCCTCATTAGATCAGTCATTGAATATAATTCCCCCTTTGACATGTGTCTGTCCAGTCACATGCAACAACTGGAATATCCATAGAGCTACCTTACTGAAAGGATGCAAAGCCTAAACATGTCCTACATGGACTGACTGGTATCCCCCTCACTGCACTCGATTTCCTACAAAACGGCTAAGTGCTGACTTGTGTCTGGCATACAAGGCATTCTCCAACCCACTACTGATGGATTTATGGCACATCAGTGAGTCAAATTGCATCAGAAATACTCAGTCTAGGGATCTAAACCTCCTCTGCAACATCAGCAGAATGTTTTGGAGGGACAGGTATATTTCACAGAGGATACCAATGCTGTGGAACAGACTCCCCATACACATAAAACAAAAAGTTCTTCCCTGTCATTTTTCAAGTGCAATTTAGATCTGTGGATGGGAAACAGAAAATTTACCCCAGGGCTGATCCCTGTACTACTAGTGGACAGACAGAGCTCCTAAATGTTTTATCCCATGCATTGGTCCCCTCAAATTATCTATGGTATGATCTCTACTATTCTTAAGGGTAATATATAACTATTGACCATTGGATGGGTAAGGCCAATCTATAACCAAATGGAAAAGGATATTTTGAGCACAAAAAGAGAAACTGGCTAGGTTTAAAATGGCTCTCAAGGGCAGCTAGCCTAGTACTTACCTATGAACCCATGTAAGAGCCACCTGGACTGATGTTCAATTGGAGTTTACTATCACTTTAGTCCATATCCATGTCTAAGTCAATCCTGAGCCCTGAAACACAAAACTTTTTCCTTTTGAAATTCCCTTTTGGAATGTACCTCACAAGACATCTGCAGCTGTTGGAAAGGCCACAGAAGTACCTCACAAAGAGAATTACTGGCCTCAAACAAATGCCCTACACCGACCACCTCAAAAAACTCCAGCTTTACTCCGTAGCATATCGCCTACTCTGAGGTGATCTCTGCCTAACATATAAAGCTATGTCAAACCCAGAGCTGTTGGACATGCTACACCTAAAGAAATCCCAATCCCTCTAAGCTACACGCTCTAGGGACCTAAAACTTGTCACCACAATAAACAGGACATGCTGGAAGGATAGATTCCTGCCCCAGATACTTCCCATATTCTGGAACAGGCTACCCATCTATGTCAAGCAAAGTTCTTCATTAGCACTCTTCAAGAAAAATCTTGATGAGTGGATGGGAACTAAGAAATACACCCCGGGGATCACTTCTGTGTCTCTGCTCGACATTGGCACAGGAAAATAACTTTCTTGGGTGGCGTAAGCCAGGGAACCTTGTTGGCTAGGCTTACAAAGGCCCTTGGGCCGATAGCCTAGTACCTACCTATGAACCTATGAACTTCATTGTGAAGGGGGTCTTGCTAACACAGATTATCATCTTCTACACAGTTCTACTGTTATCATTTAAAAAGACCCCCTGCTCTAGCAAGCTATTGTCAGTATATTCTGCTTGCTTTCAGAAGTGAGTATGGATAGTCTATATTTCAGACAGCTGCAAGCTCCATGTCACGGAATATACTGAATATGTAATCCAGTGATCTCTTCTGCTCCTGGGTATATAATACATCGTAATAGTGTTTATCAAGTCGGTGCTTTTTCTGTGCAATTCTAATGCTGTGTGCAGTACAAATACATCAAATGAAGAAAAACTACAGTACTGAAGAATCTGTGCAGTAAAAGTCTTATTCTGCTGGACAGACCCCATTGAACTGCAGTGCTAAAGTGCCAAGTTATACCTCATATCATCTATAAATGATTGGGCTTGCAGAAGGCCACAGCTTGGTGTAACCATGCAGCATTAAATGAAATTGTGTGGAGCAGCACTGCATACCTGAGGGAAGCAAATGCAAGGCATTCAGTGGCATGACTTAGCCTCTTCCCTGCATCACTTCCTAACAAAGAGGCAGTAATGGCTATTGACCCACTAGGAACTTTAAATCCTTCAGTTCTGACACAGATCTCTATAGCCCCTTGGCTAACATGTTTTCTTTTCTTTTTAAATGAAGTTTGTCTCTTGTTAGCAGACATTCTGATGTCCCTAGAACTATATATAAAAGGGAAATTCAGACTAATTCTTTTTATAACTTATGTTCAAATTTAGTTTCAGGAATGCCCCCTATATAACTGTGTCCTACAACCTCTGAATCTGAGCTATGCTACCTCAAATGCTAGCGTTAGATGGGTGATATGGGCAGATAAAGCTACAAGTTTGACAGGTAGGGGAACTGGGTCTCCGCTCATGCTGAGCAGGGCTACCTAAATCATTTTAAGGAATCTCCTTTATTGAGGAATGATACTTTGCTCATTAGTTTTTTTTTTTTTTAAGTTCTGGACTACATTCTTGCACTTGAATGTTACCACCTCTACAGCAAAGCTTAGATTTATGGGGCTATCCTTTATTGGACGAAGATTAAGGCATGTTTGGCATGCTGAAAATAATGGAACTTCTAGTCCCTACTAGCAAAAGAAGAAAAAGAATCTGAAGTCACAAAGAAATGTGTTTAGATTCTTCTTTCTTATATTTCTCCTCCACCTGGGAATTTATGAAGGTTGCCTTACAGCCAGGAGACGAAGTGAGAAAATAAAAGATTTAAAATCGTAGTCATGAGTAAGGATGACTGTTAACCATGTTTGCTCACCTTCCATGGCTACAAATACATTACATTTCACAGAAAAAAGCAGCAGGATAAGCAGCTTTCTACATGTGTTGGTTAAAAGATGTTGCTGATTCTCAAAATTTTAGAATGTACATTATCTACACCTGTCTCTTGTGGAAACTACTTTTTTATGTGCATCCAGCTGGTAATTGACTGTGATTCAACGATGTTTAAAGCTTCAATGGCCTTATCACTAGACTGACATATTTTCAAGGGTATCTTACATCTTAAAATCTTTATCAGCAGGCTTTGATATACCTAGTGGTGACCATTTTTGAATACTTAGATGTCTCTGTATATTTTTATCTAAATAGTGGGAGTTGTGCTTGAAACACAATTCAAATTCCATGGACCCAGAAAAACCCCTGTGAACATTAACATCCGTATGAACTGTAAGGTTTTATTGTAATGGAGGCTTAACTAGTATGTGTATGACCTTTTACAACATCACCTCCTAAAAGTTTCAAAAGCAAGCTTTCTTCCCTGGACATTTCAAAACTCTCCTATTCAAAATGGCCAGAAATAAATAAAGAAATTTATGATAAAATTAGTATCTTCACAGAGATTATAGTTAGGCAAAAATGCAAAGAATTGGGAAACTGGGGTAAAACCAAATGTAATATGTTTTTTCCTTCCCTTTTTTCTTGTTCATCTACAACCTGAGTGTTCTTGTCATGACTAGAGGAATGTGTGTTCATTAGTCTTCTTTAATATAAAAATTCAATGAATGTCTGTAAAGTATGTTGGATCTCCAGACCTGCTGTCCTGTACTGGCAATGCAACAAAGCTGACGGATCAGGAAGTGCATTTCTTTGTCAACATAATTTCCAATATACTCAATATCTTGCATATCACTAAGACATCAGGGTCTAAATTATAGTTGGGTCTAGTATTTCCATTGTAAGGTCTAGCCAGGGAAAGTACAGTTGTGTAAAATCTTTCCATAACAGCAAATGTCCTTTTCTTTATTGTTGTAGTATTCATAACCAATGGGATCTCCTGCCAAGGATAGCCCTACATCCGGTCAGTATACTAAAGCTTTTAAATCTTACCGGCATTGTATGACAGACATATGCTCCCCACATCAGCATAGGGCATAAAGATAACAAGCAGATGTTCCAAACTCAAATCAGAAGTGCTCCAGGAGAACTAGAGCCACCCCTGGAGAAAGGAGAACATGTACATCCAGGGAAAGAGGATATGTTCTGAGGAGAAAGGGAAAGACTCCTAGCCAGTCAGATGTTCCCAGCAGAAAAAAAGGAGAAAAGGGGGCAGAAGAGAGGGACTGCATGCTTTAACAATGAAGAGATGGACATCTACTGTTATGGCAGGATTTTACAAAACTGTACTATGTCCTTCCATATCAATGTTGCAGTATTTATAACCAATGGAAGAGTACAAAAGCTGCTATAAGGAATGGTAGGAAGAAGCAAGTAGGAACCCCCGCACAAACCCACGAAGGATAGCTTTGGCAAAACACACCCTGGCTTTAGACATGACATCCAACTTGTAATGTTGTGAAGGGAGAAGCCCTGTACAAATCCAGGAAGGACAGCCCTGGCAAAACCCACCCTGGCTCTAGAAATGACATTCAACTTGCAACGTTTAGTGAAGATGTGCACAGAAGACCAAGTAACAACTTCAAGGATGGAACTGGTGTCCAAACCTATGAAGACAGTGCCAGAAGAGGGTCTATATCACCTTGTCGAATGATGAAAAGAGCCGAACGCTCTTTCATCGATCTGACAAGGTTGAAACCCCTAAAGAGCAAAGACACGGACCATTGATTTTTTTCCCCAGGGAAAAAAATCGGTGGGCCGTCTTCGGGACTTTGCCATTTCATCCACTATGGTGCAATCTCGGAGTTGGTATATTTAAGTTGGGGGGTGTGGGGGCACATTTTGTATTTTTTTTTTTTTGCGGAGCAGTGATTTTTTTTTCTCTGGGGAAAAAAATTGCTGTTCTGTGTCTTTGCTTTTTAGGGGTTTGGACCTTATCAGATCGATGAAAGAGTGTTCGCTCATTTCATCATTTGATAAGGTAATATAGACCCCCAGAAGAGGCCGCTGTCCTGGTAGAAAGGGTCTGAACAGAGGGATTAAGCTGGTTGCCATGAAAGAAATAACTAAAGGAAATGGCTTCTCGAAATCCAGGAGGAGATGGTTTGCTTAGACACTGACAAACCCAATGTCATAGCATGAAAAGAAAATGGTTATGTACTGACCATAATATTATATTCACATTGTCTGATTTTCATTCAGTTCAACACATGGATTGTTAGATCTGACTGGCTCTGACCTCAACACTGACTCTGAAGCTTTTTCAGTTCCATAGCTCTGACTCCTCTCCCAGCCATAATTCCCTATACTCCACTCTAATACCTCAGATTGAGTTTGTCCTCACGCAGCACAAATACCTACAGCTGTGTATATATGACAATAGTAACCTAAATAATAAAGAAGCGAGAATGCAACAGTTACAGCAGGGCTATTCACAGACAGGGAACTGAGTAGTAATCACCCAATTATCCTAAAATCATACATGTCAACGTAGAAAGGGGGAAGGATGGGGAGAGGTTGAACTGGATGAAAACTAGACAACATGGCTCTATCGTTAATGATAAGTACATAACTTTTGCATCCAATACTGTCTATTTTCATCCAGTTCAACATATGGGACAGATTCCCAAGCTGTCTATCTGGGTCATATCACACAAGGACATTCCTGAGGATGGTGGAGCCAAGAGAAGAACATGATCAGGACTGTGCATCCAATTTATAATGAGACACAAAGCCATGGATTGTGAACCAAGTTGCTACAGCATAGATATCATCAATGGGAAGTCTTCTGGAGAATGCTGTTGAAGTAGAAATTGCTCTAGTAGAATTAGCTTTAGGTTTACATATTGGAGCCAATTATTTCTTATTATAGACAAATGAAATGCAGTCTGACAACCACCTATAAATGGTAACTTTAGTGTCAGCTTTTCACAATTTCTGTTTTGAAAGGGCAATAAACAACTGATTTGATTTTCTAAATTGTTTCATCCTCTGAAGATTAAACCCGAGTTGACAATGAACATCTAACAAATGTAAAAATAAGTTATGTACTCATCATAATGTTCTATGTGTGTTATCCATCTCACCTTCATTATATACTGGTTGGGTTTGGAACCCATCTTTGGTTCTGACTCTGCTTTATACCAAAGCTCAAGGTTTTCTACTAGCTTGTGGCTGATACCCTATCCCATGATGCTCTAGGAAACTCCCCAGATCTTGTTTGCTGGTATAACAATAGGTACACATAAGAAAAATACTACCTTAAGAGCTACAAAGAAGGTCAGAGAACATTAGTCACCAATTGAATCCGTGTGGCTAATGGCTGGGGGCAGGAGGGTGGGATGTAAGAATGAAGCAGAGATGGACAACACACATGGAACGTCATGGTGAGTACATAACTTCTTTGTGTGATGTTGTCCTATCTCACCTTTATTCTATACTGGTTGGGACAGCATCCCCTCCCACCATCTTTCTAGGGTGACTCAAGGGAAAATATTCTTCAGGACAGTGGAGCCAAAAGAGGCCCTGTTCCTGGAGGATAAATCAACTTTTTAATGAGTACTAAAGGTATGAGGCCTTGCCCATGTTGCCACTGCACAAATGGTAACAATTGGCAGTCTAGTCCAAAAGGCGGAAGAGGTTGCTATGGCTCTTGTAGAATGACCTTTTACTTTGTCGGGGAGTTCTTTGTTCTGAGATTTGTAGGTAAAAGTAATACAGTCTGATAGCCATCTGGAAAGTGTGACCTTAGTAACAGGAGCACCTTTCTTGTAGTCTGAAAAGGACACAAACAATTGGTCAGTCTTTCTGAAGTCCTTTGTTTTATGCAAGTAGAAATGTAATTGTCTATGTACATCTAGTTGGTGTAGCATATAGTCTGCCTTATTGCCATAGTTGGGAAAGAAAACTTGTAAGTCTATGGATTGGTTTAAGTTATATTCTGAACATACTTTAGGTAGAAAAGTCGGGTTTGTTCGCAGAGATACTCTGTCTTTGTGGAAAAGCATATGGGTTGTTTCCTAGACAATGCTTGTAGTGGAAGTGGTAGCTATTAAAAGAATTGTCTTCCAAGTTAAAAACTTCAGATCACAGGATGATGCAGGTTTAAAAGGGGGAACAATCAAATGGGATAAGACAAAAATTCAGGTCCCATGGTGCTGGAGGGGCCTTAATGGGTGGTCTTAATAGAACAGTACACATCAGAAACCCTTTGCAAAGTCTGTGGCACATCACATTTGGCCCCAATTCACCTATATGAAAAGTTGATATCGCTGCTAATTGAACTCAAATAGTAGCTGCAGCTGCACCCTCATGAAATAGCTTTGTCAAGAATTCTAGTATGGAAGATATGAAGGCAGAGAAAGGGTCAGTGTGATTCTTCAAGGCCCAAGAGGGAAATCTCTTCCATTTGCTGATATATAATTTCCTTGTTGAAGCCTTATGAGATGAAATCAAGATATTTTTCACTGATGGGGAAAGGTCAGGGAGCCTGGCTATGTTCGGAATCGGAGCAATCAAGTTGTCAACTTAGGGTTTGAAGGGATGGGTGGAGCATTCCCGATGCATGAGTCAGATGGTCTGGAACTGGGTCCAGGATCCATGGCTCCTCCTGGAGATGAAGCCAAAGGAAGGGGAACCAGGTTTGACAAGGCCAGTAAGGGATGACAAGTATCAAGGTCCTTCCCAAGGAGCTGGCTTTCTGAAGAACTTTGTGTATCAACAGGAAGGGAGGAAAGGTGTAGAGGAAACCTGAGGACTAATCATGTACAAGTGCATCCCTTGATGATTCCCCCGGAGAGGGGGATTATGGCAGGATAGCTGCTGCATTTGGCATTCATGGACATGGCAAAAAGATTGCAGCAAGACTGGCCACACTTTTGGAAAACCATGTCTACTATCTCTTGCTTTAGGCACCACTCATGAGGCATCAGAATCGTGCTGCTGAATTTGTCTGCTATCACACTGGATTTCCCTGGGATGTGCATTGCTCAGAAAGCATTGGGAAGAGGTCGACCATTGCCATACTGTCAGGGTCTCCCAACAAAGGGGGTAAGACTTGGTTCCTCCTTGTTTATTTATGTACCACACAACTGACATGTTGTTTGACTGTATTGCAATAGTCCCTAGCAGAAGAGTCTTGGAATGCTTGCAACACTAAAAGCACCCCTCTCATTTCTAAGACATTGATGTGCAAATGGGCCTCGTGAGCTTGCCAAGTGCTTTGAACTGTCCTTCCCAGATAATGCCCCCCCACCCTATCTGGGAAGCATCCGTGGTCACTATGGCTACAGGCTGAGGGGGGATAAAGGGTCAACCTAAAGTCACATGAATGGAGTTGAGTCACCAACGAAGGTCTTTCTTGCAAGATTCTGTTAACATAATTAGGTGAGACATTGGTAGCTCCTGTATTGACCACTGAGAGAACAGCAGCCACTCCAAAATTCTCATGTGCAGCCATGCTAATGGAATCAAGTTTACTGCTGCTGCCATGGTCCCTAATACTTTCAGGACTGTTCTTGCTTGAACTTTTTTCTTGAAAAGTAGGTTTATGACCTGATGTCGTAAGACTTGAACTCTTTCTGGGGGAAGCTTTGCCATCATTTTTGTAGTATCTAAATCTGCTCTTATAAAAATGATACATTGAGATGGAAATAAGGCGGATTTTTCGTAATTTACTGTGAACCCTAGGTGACCACAGAGCTTCAATGTGGTGTCTCTCGCTTTTATTAGTAGATGCTTGGTGGTTGCAGTTAAGAGCCAGTCTAGGTACAGAAACACTTGGAATCGTAGACGTCTCAAGTGAGCCATGAATACTCCCATACACTTGGTGAACACTCTACGGGCTGTAGTTAGACCAAAGGGCAGAGCTCAAAAGTGGTAGTGACTGGCTCCCAGCCAAACGTGCAAATGACTCCTGGATCGCCTGTCTATTTTTATGTGGTAGTACGTATCCTGGAGGTCTATAGGGCACATCCAATCATCTTGTCCCTGAAAGCAGTGTTAGCAACTGCAGCTTTGACTTTTTCACTGACATGTTTAATTTGCTGAGATGCAGGATGGGTCTCTAGTCCCCTGTTTTCTTTGGAACTAAAAAGAACCTTCAGTAAGTTCCAGATCCTATTTGGCCTGCGAGGACTGTGGATGACTTTTTTTTTCTAGCAACTTTTGTATTTCTAGAGTTGCTTGTTCCCTTTGACTGGGTGGAACATCTGGGATTTTTTTTTATGTTTAGGACATGAGAAGAAAAGGGTATGGAGTAGCCTCTGGATATGATGTTTTGTATCCACTTGTCTTTTGTTATTGTTCACCAGGCTTCTGGGTATAAAGATAAGTGACCTCCAACTGCCTCCAGAGATGGATAGATGTGCCTCCTTTCAGGAGCGCTGAAAGGGCTTGCCAAGGAAAGATTCCCTGTCACCCTGATTTTACAGACCCCCTCTGCTGCATGGCTGGCATCTTCCATTGCTGCTTCCCCCTCTGTCCCTGGGGGAAGAATCACCGTGTGTGTCCTAAAAAGCTCACTGGGATTTTCTGATCCACATTTTTCCTCCCTTTTGACCTGTTGGATAAGGTCTAGAAGGTAGGGAAAATGGCCTCCTATGGCAGAGAGAGTTTTTCCTTCTTGTTCACACTTGGTAAGTGTGTCTTTGACTTTTAGCCAGAACAAGGATGAGCCATCAAAGGGGGCATTAACAAAAAAAGATTTAAAGGGCTCTGCAAAGTCACACAGGTGCATCCAGGAACGTCTCCTTAGGGAAATTCCTGAACCCACTGCCCTACTCCCAACACCAGCTGCATAAGAAATGAGTCTCATGAAGGAGTTTACCACTGAATTCAAGGTGGAGAGCTGGGAAGAAACTTCTTCTGTTACCCCCTCAGCTTCTGAACCTTGGAGGGTATCTCCTAATTCCTTCAGAAGATCTCTCTGAAGTCTGGTAAAATGGGTGAGATAATTCAGTGATCTCAGCGCAAAGGTCACTAAAGAAAAGGTGCGCTTTCCATATCTGTCCATCGTATGAGACTCTTTGTCCGGAAGATGGACAGAAGATGTCTCTGAGAGTTCTTTTTTGGTGCCTGCCACCTCCACCATAGCATCTACTGGGACATTCTTTGCAAGAAAGCTTTTATCGGTGGGGGATGTAATAAACATATTTGGTCTCTGAGGAACAGGCTCCACTGAGTCTGCAGACACGCACGCCTTTTGATAAACTAGGCCCATCACTTCATCAAAAGGCGGTGACACCCAAGTGGCAGAAGGGTGTGACCCAAAAGCCTTCAGGTACACAGACTCCTTCTCAGAAGGATTGATGGGCTTCCAGCCACCTCTCTGCTTAAGTATTTCTAGGATGACCGTGGGGACCCTTCTGACTCATCAAGGTCTGTGTCAGATGTGAAAGACTCCCCTGGGAGTCTAAATGTTTCCTCTTACATATTCCCTTATGAGGGACCTCTTCAGAAGGGTATTCTGAAGAGGTTTTGGAAGAGAGGGAGTCACCCAAAGAGGCATCCTGAGGGTCTCCGCGACTCTGTGAATGCATCATGCAGTGGTGCCGAGACAGACACCAGGACCTTTGGGGGAAAAAGCCTGGACCTGAGAGTGGAGCTGTCTGTGGAGACAGCACTCTTCTCACCACCTCGAAGGCCCCCCGCCCCAGATCTGAGGAAGCTCCCAGCTCCAAAGAACCAGAAGGAACCCCTGGAACCAAGGGAGTTGGCTCTGAGACCAATGCAGGAGCCAAGCTCACCTGAGCCAAAGCCCTGAGAGGGAAGTTTGGATCCGACAACTGTCCTATCCAACTTTCCTCCCCAGATTCACCCAGAAAGCATCAGCTCCTAGATTCCTCGAGTTCAGATGGAACTGGGGATGTTGGAGCAGTAGTCGGGCCTGAAGATCCTAGAATAGGTCTCGGTTCTGACAGTTCCACTACGACCAGTTCCAGATATTCCCAGTCCAAAATCCAGGATCGGGTCAGAGGATGAATGGATGGTGGCAGGGTAGGCTTGGTCAGTTCCAAAACCCTCTGGGTCAGATCCAACAAAAGTTTGGCAAGCGCCAGTATCTTCAAAAGCCTCCGCACCACACGATCCACATCATCATCTGAAAGGCTCCTGGAGGATGGAATGGAGGGGGAAGGAGATTTGGAAGTTTGAAAAAATGGAGATCTCAAGGTAGGAGAAACTGGTTCCAGTTCTGGGGACCGGATCTGTACTTGAAACACCAATAGCTCCGAAACTGAAGGAGCCGAGGTGGAAGATTTCTCGGGCCCGACAGTCTTCGGGTCTGATGAAGAAATTTTCAGTAATTTTTTTGCCAGCTTAAACTGAGCCTTTGATGAAGAAGAAGACCTTTTACCAGATTTTTCAGATTTTGAAGATGGGGAAGGGCATAGTTTGGAAGGACCTTTACCTTCTCCTATAGCCTCTGCAAAGTTTGGAAGGACCTTTACCTTCTCCTATAGCCTCTGCAAAGGGGATCTTCAATAATCCCCCTAAGGATCAATTTGTTCTTCCTTTCAAGAAGAGCCCTGTGGCTAAAAGAATGGCAAATGGCACAGGATTCTTAAGGTGTACTGCTACAAGGCCGTACATGAATACAGTATGCCCATCAGTCAAGGACATTTTCTGACTGCATTTTGTACAATTCCTAAAAGCCGAGGGTTTAATATCTTTGGACTGAACATTTTTACAGTCTACAATAATAAGTTAGCAGAAAAAAAATTGGCACAGTAGAAAAATCCATCACTACAGCTACTATATAAGGAATTTTATATATATATATATATATATATATATATATATATATATATATACGTACACACCTAAACACATACTATATATATTTAAAACACACACACTAAGGGAAAAGCCCTCTAATTTAAATGGGCCAAGCAGCCCTCTAACTTAAATGAGTTAGCTTGATAAAGACAAAACTAACTCAATATTCAACAGCTCTAATGAAATGAGCTTGACAAGAAATAAAAAGTCCTGTAACTAAAAACGGGCTTAAGCCAGGATAGGGTAGAAAAGGCCTTGAGGATAAATGACGGCCAAAAGCCAAAAACAAAAGCTACTTGTAAAAGGAGATAAAAAATAACAATATTAACAAATAGAAAGGTTTCATTTAGCCAGAACCAGTACGAAACACTCGATCTTGTTTAGTAGAAAACGAGATCTGGGGAGTTTCCTAGAGCATCATGGGATAGGGTATCAGTCACGAGCTAGAAGACTTCGAACTTTTGCATAAGGCCGAGTCTGAACCGAAGATCAGTTCCAAATGTAGCCAGTACAGAATAAAGGTGAGATAGGACAACATCACATCATATTTTCACCCTTGTTAGAGTACCAGGGAAAAATACTGGTAGATGTATGGACTGATTTAAGTTTAATTCACATGCCACCTTGGAACAGAAGGACACATTAGTTCTAAGATAGACCCTGTCCTTGTGAAAAAACTAGATAGGGAGGTTTACAGGAAAGTGCTTGTAATTCCAAAATTCATCTAGCTGATATAACTGCTACCAGAAAAATTGTTTTCCATGTCAGAAACATTAGGTCTGCTGTGGCTGCAGGTTCAAAGGGTGATTGCTTTAGAGCCTGTAGCATAATGGTAATATCCCATGGAGAAACTGGATCTCTGATGGGAAGATATAAAAGAAAGGCTCCTGTCAAAAAGGCTTTAGGAATCTTAAGGGAAGCAACTGAAGAATCATTATGGCCTATGTGCATACCTCTCAACCTCTTAGAGCAAGAAATCTGGACAAATCCATATATAAAAGTGGAACAATGGCCCATAAATAGGGTCAAATTTTAAATGTTGCTCTTACAAACTTAGAACATTGATAGAATAAAAGGTTTTGCATTAGCATGAATTTTCTGATGGGTATGAAGTCTGAAACTCAAATGTCTGTCATTAGTTTCTAACTTCACTCTTTAATGATTTGCCACTGATTTGCCAGAAAACCACAATTTTATGAAAAATGGACCAAAAGTATGAGGCAAAAATCTCGACATTCTGCAAAAATCTGTACAGTTGAGCGGTATGCTTATATGGAAGTTGGATACATCAGCCATTGAATTTTGATGGTTGCATAAATGGAACCTTAGTCAAAGAGTTCAGACAAAAATTCTAAGATGGACAGAATGGGGGCTGAGAAAGGGTCCAATCCTCTGGAGACTGCCCAAATAGAAAAACTCATCCATTTACTATGGTATACCTTTTTGTGACTGGTTCCTGAGAAGAGGATGTGATCTTCACTATTGCGGTGGGAAGCCTGGCATCTCTGGCTATGGTCAAAACTGGAGAAACCATGTAGTTAATTTTATGGATGTCTGGTCTGGAGGAGGCAGTCTGGATGGGTGAAAGTGAAGATCTGGATAATGATCCAGCATCCATGAGGGATGTACTAGTAGAGACCACAGGAAAGGGAACTGTTTGTCGGGGCCAGAAGGGAGCAATGATGATAATCCCAGCCTTGCACTGTCTGGCTTTCTGGATAAATGTGTTTATTTATTAGTGGTAAGGGAGGAAAAGGAGGAGAACTAGGGCCCAACTGTGGACCAGACTATCCCTCAGTGAGTGACCCTATGGAGGGATCAGGAGGAAATAACTACTGCATTTATTGTTGAGGGTAGGGGCAAAGAGATCACAGCAAGGTCGGCCCCAGTGATGATAGATAAATGTTGCCACTTTTAGGTTGAGGGACCACTTGTGAGACATCAAAATAATCCTGCTCAATCTGTCCACTAATACACTGGATGAACCCAGGATATGTGTTGCTATTAGAAAGCGGTGTAAAGACATCACCCATTGTCACACCCTCATGGTCACTTGACAGATATGAACTGGTTCTTCCTTTTTGTTTACATACCGTACCACTGTCATATTGTCATGTGTATGGATATCACACCCTTGGGGAGGAGATCCTAAAAGGTCTGTAATGCTAAAAGGACCTATCTTATCTTTAAGATGGAGCACAAGGTCTAAATGGCATAAACATAGATGCTCTGAAGGAGCAGTAAGGAGTCAGTTATAGAAGCAGGGGAAGATTTGGATCCCTAGCAGATGCAAGTACACTGTCACGACTGCCATGATCTTGGTGAACACCCTTGGGGCTGTGGTGAAACTGAAAGACAGGGCTCTGAATTTGTAGTGACTGTCTCTCAGATGGAAATGAAGAAATCTCCTGAAGTGCTTCTCTGTCTTCATATGATAGTAAGCATCCTGGAGATCTATTGAGCACATCAATTCATCCTTCCTCAGCAGAGGCAATGCTGCCTGAAGACTGGCCATCTGGAATTTTGTCTGTTTCACAAACTGATTCAGGTGACTGAGATCCAAAATCAGTCCATGGTCCCCCAATTTTTTTGGTATTAAAACGGACCCTGAGTAGACTCCAGATTCTAACTGGTCTTGGGGACCAGTTGGATGACTCCTTTTTCTAGTAACTTTGAAATTTCTACTGCTGCTGGTTCCCACTGACTGGATGGAGCATAGGAAACATTCCTCTTTTTTCTAAGGAGAAAGGAAAATGGGAATTGAGTAGCCTCTGGAAATTATCTTTAGCACCCACAAATCTGTGTTTATATTTTGACAGACCTGAGGGTGTAAAAACAAGGGCTCCCAACTGCCTCCACAGTGCAGCAGTCAGGCACTCAGTCAGAGACACTGGTAGGACTTCTCTGAGAAAGGACTGCAGAAGCCCCTTTTGTGTGGTCAGCAGAAGTTTCTAGGGTGATGTCCACTAGCGTTATCCCCTTCTCTGCCACAAGGATACCTATCTCCGGGAGAGTCTTGGTAAGAGCCCTGAGACTTTTGGAACTACATTGTTTCCTGTTCTATGATTACTAGAAAAGGATCTTTGAGAAGTGGATTAATAGATTCCCACAACAGAGGTAGTCTTACCATTCTGCTGGTTCCTGGTAAGTGTATCTTTCACTTTGGGTCCAAAAAAGTGTGGATCCATCAAAGGGGGCATTGATAGAGGACATCTTCAAGCTTTCTGTGAAGTCACTAAGATGCATCCAGGTATGATCGTAAATAGTGATGCCAGTACCTGCTTCCCATGACTGTGCCATCAGCTATATTGGAAAACAGACACATGGCTATATCGGAGCTCAACTGCAAGGTAGATAACTAGGAGTCTACCGTATTCTGGAAATATTTAGGTAATATACCTGAAAGGGATTTGGAAATTTCCTCAAAACAATCTCTCTGGAATCTGGTTGCATGAGCCAAACAATTCAGCAATCTGAAAGCAAACTTCGCTGAAGCATAAGTCTAATCCCTAAACCTGTCCATCACCCTGGACTCCCTGTTAGGGGGATGTACAGAGGAACTTTCTTCTGATAATTATTTTTTTGTGGCCACTGCTACCACCAAAGCATCTACTGGAGGACCTTTGCTCCAATGTTTTCTACCTTTTGACACCTGCCAAAATTCTATCTGCTTTCTTTAGGAATAGGTTCCACCACATCAGAGTTCCTTCAAGCCCATTGTGCCATAAAATCAATTAGAGGTTACCACCCATGATGATGTTGAGCCAGAACCAAAAGCTTCCAAGAACACTGACTCATTGGGTGAGGAATTTGAGGTAGATCATTCCTCTCTCTGCTTCATCAATTCAAGGATTTTGCCAAATTTGAAATTTTCTGAGGGGGAAGTGGGGGGAACTCTCACCTTCATCCAAATCAGTGTTTTCTGTGAAAGATTCTGGGGATGAATCTATGTGCTACCATCTGCATGTCTGCTTATGTACCATCGCTGGAGGAGTATCACAACGGTCAGAGTCAGACTGGGAGCTAATATAGCATGAACTCCCGGGAGTTTGTGGTCCCAACTGTCCCTCTGCAGCAGGATGATAGTTGGAAGAAGAGCTAGAGAGGTTTTAGAGTTTGTGAGGCACTGAACTGGTTGAGGGAGCCCTCTCCTTTGGAATGGCTAAGACCCTGTGAAAAACCTTGAAAGCTGAGGATGCAATTGGCTCCAAAGACTTGACCATATCCAAGAACAATGGGGATTCCTCAGTATCGATGCACCCTGAACTCGATGCTGATCCTGGATCCAAGCTGTCAACAGCCAATGCTCCAAGAGGTAGGGACAGTTCTGATAATCTTGATTTCAAACCCTCCCCTCGAACTAAGGTACTGAGCTTCAGCTCAGAGTCTTTCCCTGAAATGTTTCAGCATGGATAAAGGGATGGATGCTGTCAAGGTTGAAGTAACTAGAACTGCTGATCCCAAAGAAGACACCTCAGTGCAGGACGGAACCTAGGTGATCAGTGCTAGAGTAAGGTTGACAAAAATGAGAAAGATTAGGTTGGAACAATAGTCACTAAAATACTTTGATTGTGGCCAAATGGATCTAACAGACAAACAAAAAGTCAAGAAGAATAAAAGCCAAGGATCCAAACCGTAAGAAACACCTTTAATAAAGTAACAGGCAAAGCTTTCAAACCAAACAGTTCTTTTTCAATGCATATACAAACAGGTTAAATGGTGTTTTATATAAAATGGTTGTATTTTAACTTGTTTGTATATGTTTGAAAAATAACTGTTTGGTTTGAAAGCTTTGCTTATTATTTCATTAAAGGTGTTTCTTACGGTTTGGATCCTTGGATTTTATTCTTCTAGGTTGGACCAATGCTCATATGGATCCAGTGGGTGGTACCAAGTGAACCCCAAGTTGGATTTGAGTCTTAAGAAACTTCCTCATCATCCAGTCAACATCCTGCTCAGTGAGACCCTGGGATAAATGTTAGGAAGGAGCCAGGAAGGGTAGTATGGAGCATCTTCTTTCTTGAAGGCTTGGAGAATGTAGTGTTGGGCTTTCCAGTTCTGGTGAGAACTGGGGCCAAGGGGAAGAGGAATGGAGATGAAGAGCTGACAGTTCTGACCACCTAGCCAACTTCAGATCCAGTCTGACTGGTACCATCAAATCTGGAAAACATTTCCAGGTTGAATCTGAAGAACCTTTTTCAATCTTTTGTTACTTGTCCTTTTCTTTGTCTTTATCCTTGGCTTTTTCTATGGATTTAGTCTTTTCCATTATTTTTGATGGAGAAGCTGAAGAAAAGGAACCCGTAGCATCCAAAGATCCTGTCTGTGGAGGGAGCAATCCTTTTACTATTAATTTTTCTCTACTGGTCTGAAGGGCCCTGACACTGAAAGATGCACAGGCATGACAAGCCAAGTCTAGGTGGGAAGGACAAAGGCAGTATACACAAAGCAGGTGTGGGTCCTGAGGAGGAAGTTTGTGCCCACATTTTGAAAACTTTTTGAAACCTTGTGAATCCGACATGGCATAGTCAGAAAAACAAAAAACAAAGGTAGCCTGATAGCAATAAGTAGAATAACAATAGCAGCAATAACACTCTATAAGACAAACCAGGGAAAACAGTTTGATTACAACCTGAGTCACTAAAATACCTATATAATGTCTAAACTACACTAATTACCTATACTTCCTACTGTACAACAACAAACTTAATTATCTCAAACAATTCTATTTCTAGACATAAATTTTGAAAGACTATAGAAAATTCAAAGAACTCTCAGTAGGAAAGGAATGATAGAGGTAAAGGATACACTTCTTTATCTTTATCAAAAGAGCCCAAGAGAATGCATCCAAAGTCTCTGGCAGCAAATGAGATCTGAGGTATTAGGATGGAGTATAGGAAATTATAGGTAGGGGAGAATTCAGAGCTCTGGAACCAAATAAGTTTCAGAGTCAGTACCGAGGTCACAAACCATCAGAACTGATAACCCATGTGTTGAATCAGATGAAAATAGACATTGGATCAAATCGTTGCTAAGATTTGTGTATGGCCTTTGTCTCGTCTAAATAAAATATGAGCCATCTATGAAAATCCAGGGTGTGTAGAACCTTCATACTAGCAGACTGCAGAGAAGGAAAAAAGGAAGGAAGCTGGATAGACTGATTAATTGAAAACTCATTGGCCACTGTTAAAGTCATAAATAAATAACATTAAAAATTTACCTTATATGCCTTCAGTTAGGAACAACACTTCAGGATGTGCAAACAGAAGTTTTATTTACAGCCCTGGGAGACAATTTTCATAGCAGTTGGTAAATCAGTCTCACTTGACAGAGGAAAACTGCATCTTTATACCTTTTTCTTATCAAACTTATCTTACAAGTTTATTACATTATAATGAGTCTGACAAATAAAAGACTTTGCAAATGTTCTCATTCCTCATGATTTTCGCCTTGGACTTCAGGTGAACACCTTACTATACATGAGCCACCTGCTTCAAGGGGTCTTGCTTTCTGACCTTGGATGTCTTCAACATTCCCTAGCAACAATGCATTCTTAGCCTGGAGGAGTCTTACAGTAATAACACGCCTCGGCTTCATACAACACTTACTTTTTCCTTGTTACATATTAAAATAATGCAGTTAAAGCAAAGCAGTAACTTCAGCTTATGAAGCTGTATTTTTCAACAGCCCTGCATACAAATTATATATTTTTTTAAGAATCATATTATAGAATCATTAATGAAACTGAAATTAATATACCTTTTTGATAAGCTGATCTTATTCTATAACAGTTTCCCCCCTTTGACACTATCCATATCATACCATACATGTAATTATATTTTTATTTTTCTTAACTTGATAAAGTATGCTTTAGCATCATAGTATTTATTATAATTTTTGTCAAAATAGAACTGTTATTGATTGGTACTTGCAGTGGCATTTTATGTGCAGGTGAGGTTAAACATCTTGTAATCACAGCCTTTAGAATAGAATCACAAATATAATAAAAAGTACAATGACAATATCCTGGATTATACTAGTTCCCAGGTTACAAAAATATTGCCCAACAATCCAAAAAGTGTCCATTGTTTTGAAGTGCTGTCCAAATCTTTGGCTCTTTGCTCTATGAAATTTGCCATTTTTTTTTTTCTGTTGATCATGATAGTCACTAATATATGAACAGCAACAACTCCCTATGAGGGCACATGACCCTGCTTTTGCAGCAAGCATTATATGAAGTGTCATTTGATTTTGTAACACCACAGTTTGCATTTTAGTCATTTTTCAAATTGCCATTTTGATGTGATGTGAAGTTTCGTTGGCCACATCTTGTAGAATATGAGCAAGCATGATGATTTTAATCATTGTCCTTTGCACTCTATACCCAGGATTAAAAATTGAAAATGCTTCCTATGCCCAGTGGATTAATCGCTTATTTTTCAGTCTACCTGCTGGTGGGTTTTTGAAATGTTGAATAGCAGAGGAGTAATATAGCCTACAAAACAACATCCAGACCAGTTTGTAGGCAACCAGAGGTAGGCACGATTACCACAGATGTAGTAACAGTCAGTTATTATGCCCATGCCACGCCCCCAGTCATAGTTTTTTTAAGTGCAAAGAGTCTATCACACTTTTATGCCTGGTGTCATTATATTTGCTTTCTCCTACTGGTACAGTCCCACTTTTGGCATAACATGTCTCCATGATGTGTGGTTGCAAGTTGAAGAGACACAACCTTTGAAAAATCAATTACATTATGCCAGGTTAAGCTGATGTCATTAAGGTCCTTTCTAAATGACACCTGTGATGCAGGGATGGGAATCATAGGAATCCCTGCCTTAGAATGATGAGGTATATGCGAACATATCAAGCAGTTTGGTTTGTTTACATTTTTGGCATATTGCTGAAGGACCAGCAAGAAACTGTTTTGTCTTGACCAGTTTATAGAAGGAAACAGCAGCAGAAACAAAGCCAAAGTACCTGTTGTCACTGGATTCATCATGGACTGCTACTGAAGTTGACTTTCTCACTGGGCAGATGATTTATCTCTCACACCTTGATCTCCCTCTGTTGGCTATAATGATTCATCTGAGGTCCCCACATGGCAGGTTTTCTTGCAGTGAGAAGAATGGGTCCACGTTGGTAGCCCTGCATAGCGAACAGCAGTTAGGGTAGTCAGCAGGACCTGGAAAAGACCCTTCCACCTCGGACTGAGGCCATTTTTCCTCTGGAAAATTTTTATGTAAACCCAGTCACCTGGTTGTAGTTGATGACAGGGCTGATCAGGAGGCTTTGGTGACACTGCTCTTACTGTTAGATGATATTGCTGCAAAACTTAAAGGAGTTTTTGGCAATAAGAAATGATAGCATCATCTGACAAAGTTAAATCGGCATTTCCAATGGGAGGGGTAGCTGGAAGGGCCATGGGTCTCCCCATTAATATTTTATATGGACTCAACTGTTTGGTGGCATTTAGTGAAGCCCCATACTCATTAATGCTAAGGGGAGGGCTTCGGACCACTTTAAGTGGATTTTAGCACAAATCTTCGAAATGTTTTTCTTAAAGGTTCTGTTTACCCTTTTTACTAATCTAGATGACTGTGGATGGTTGGGTCACTGAAGACTCAACTTAGTATTAAAAACTTTGCATAATCCCTTAAACAATTAATTATTAAAATGTGTTTCCTGGTCACTATTGATAGTACATGGTATACCGAATTTTGGTATAAAGTCATATAATAGTTGTTTTAACAATTATGACTGCATCAGCTTTGTGACATGGGTAAGCTACCACCCATGATGAGAACATACATACCACCACCAAAATAAATTGTAAATTATTCATCCTAGGAAACCTGATGAAGTCCAGCTGTACGTTAACAAAAGGTCCCCAGGGTGGAGGTAAACATACAGTCTTACTGTTGGTATGTTTACTTACATTATACTCTAGACATATACCACAATTTCATACATACTGCAGTATCAAACAGGAGACATGAGGGGCATACCAACTTCAAGTAATTTGATTAAATAAAGCTGTCTTAGCTGTATGGGCTGGTAGATTATATGCCCTTACAGGTAAGGTAGCAAAGAGGCAGGTGCCACCAGTCGGCCATCTGGATGTCGCCATATGCCTCAAGAGGGTTTTTTACATCCATCCTTGAGCCACCTCAGAACTTCTCCCTGTGATGCTTTAGCTTGAAAGGCTGACAACTCTTTAAAATCAAACACATCATTACTTTTGTAGTTTGTTATCATTAACATACACACATTTTTGCAACAATCTACCACTGCTTGTTTAGCAGCTTGGTCTACTAAATTGTTGCCCTTTGTCATAGCATCCTTGCCCTTTTGATGGGCACAACATTTGATTACAGACAGCCTCTTAGGTAGCAAAAGTGCATTTAACAATGATTTTATGTATCCTGAATTTTTAATTTAATTTCCTGAAGAGGTCAAAAACCCTCTTTATTTTCACAGTTGCCCAAAATCATGTACCATTCCAAAAGCATAATGGCTGTCTGTAAAAATACTGGCCACCTTGTTTTTGGCTAACTCACAGTTTTTTTGCAAAGCCACTAGCTCAGCTATTTGAGCAGAATGAATACCCTCTAATCTTTGTTGCAACAATATTGTTTCTTTGGTGCAGATAGCTATTTCTGAAGTTAGTTGTCCCCTTTGATTTATTTCACAGGAGCCATCCATGAACAAGTTTAGGTTAGCATTGGGTATAGGAGTGTCCTTTAAGTCCTCCCTAGGAAAAATCAAATAGTTAATTACACACACACAATTATGATCTTCACCACCCTCAACAGTAGGCAAAAGAGATGCAGGATTTAGAATAGGACAGCGGATTAGAGAAACAGACAGATCTAAAAGAAGTGTAAGTTCATATCTAGTTAGACATGCAGTCAAGAATGGTCGAGTTTTCATTTTAAGCAAAAGAGATGATACAGAATGAGGGACAGCTACTGTGAGATCATGCCCAAGCACCAACAATTGTGCCAGATTAACTAGAATGGCAGCAGTAGCAACTGCCCTTAAACATGATGGAAAATCTTTTGCAACAGACTCAAGTGCTGTGCTGTAATAAGCTAATAGACAATAGCTGTCCCCATGTTTTTGTGCAAGAACTCCTTTAGCAAATCAATTTTTTTCATGACATAATAAAATAAAAGGTTTATCACAGTCTGTTAACCATAAAGTTGGGGCAGTAGCTAAAGCTTGTTTCAAATTTTGAAATTAATTTTCCTCTTTACTATTTTAAAGGAGAGGCTCTGGTGTATCCTGCTTTAAAAGATTTGTCAGAGATTTGGCAATTTTTCGTAGTTAGGGATCCACTGTTTGCAGTATCCTGTCATACCTAGGAAAGGCCTAAGCTGTCGCTGAGTAGTCGGATGTGGGGCCTTAGATATTGCATCAATACGAGATGGTAACACTTGCCTGCTACCCTAAGATATTAAATTACCAAGATAGTGTACCTGAGGTGACCACAAATGTAGTTTTTCTCTAGACACTTTGTGTCCCTTTTTTGCAAGGATAGTCAAAAGATGCAAGGTATCCTGCTGACATTGCTGAAAGGAATTTGATGCTATTAGTAAATCATCTACATATTGTACTAACACAGACCCACCAGGAAATGTCACATTTTCTAAATTTTTTTTTCGAATTTGAGAAAATAATGAAGTCGATTTAGTATATCCTTGTGGCAACCATGTCCAGGTATATTGCTGTCCCTGATAAGTAAAAGCAAACAGAAACTGACTGTCAAGGTGAACAAGTATAGAAAAAAAATGCTGAATATAAATCTATTACAGAAAAGTAACTAGCTATAGGTAGTATGCAACTCAGTATTGTTGCTGGGTTTGGAACAGCAGGAAAAGTAGGCAATACTGAATTATTTATAGGTTCATAGGTAGGTACTAGGCTATCGGCCCAAGGGCCTAAGTAAGCCCTAACAAGGTTTAGGTCCTTAGAGCATGTAGCTTGGAGGGATTGGGATTTCTTTAGGTGTAGCATGCCCAACAGCTCTGGGTTTGACATAGCTTTATATGTTAGGCAGAGATCACCTTGGCGTAGGTGATATGCCACAGAGTAAAGCTGGAGTTTATTAAGATGGTCAGTATAGGGCATCTGTTTGAGGCCAGTAATCCTCTTTGTGAGGTACTTCTGTGGCCTTTCCAGATGCTGCAGATGTTTTGTGAGGTACATTCCAAAAGGGGCGTTATACTCTATAATGGGTCTAATGAGTGTCGAGTAGAGGGGAACAATGACCTCTTTTTTCCTGGATAAGAACCCCTTTTGTGATGAGGTGTGCCATGTAGCAGGATTTCCTGACTACTGTAGCAATGTGATTATCAAAGGAGAGACTACTGTCGACCTGGGTCCCAAGGTCTCTTATCACACGTTCAGCATTAATTAGACTGCCACCTATGTGGTAGTTCATGGGTACAGAGTTTTTACTAAAGGGGATGACAATGCACTTTTTGGCATTGAGCTTGAGGCCATGGCTCTGACACCAGGCATCTGTCTCAGTGAGGCCCTTCTGTAGGATATCCACATCATTTGGGGACTCGACTATGGCTCCTAGTTTGCAGTCATCTGTGAACTTCATTAGCCAAAGGCCTTCTGAGTTAGCCTGTACTTCAGAGAAGTAGATACCAAACAGGAGCGGTCCCAGGACTGAACCCTGTGGTACTCCACTTGTCACTGGTTTGAAGTCAGATTTGGTGTCTGCAACTTTTACAGTATGGGTTCTGTCAGTGAGCTAGTTGGCAACCCATCTTGTGATGTAGGTATTTATACCTAGTTTAGTGAGTTTAGCTATAATTCCAGAATGGGGGATGGTGTCGAAAGGCTTGGCGAGGTCAAGATAGGCTGTGTGAACCACCTTACCCTCGTCTATGGCTTTAGTGACTGCCTCATAGAAGTCGATCAAGTTCAGGAGGCATGATCTGCCTTTCACAAACCTGAACTAGGTGGGGTCCAGATTTTGGAGGTTACCAATGTCTTTGTTTATGAGTTCCATGATGATACGTTCCATGGTTTTACAGGCCAAGCTCATCAGGCTAATAAGGCGAGAGTTCCCAGGATCAGTGGTGGCTCCTCCTTTGTGGAGTGGGATAACTGTTACTGTGCGCCATTCAGTGGACACAAAGCCTGACGAAAGGCTATGATTGAACATGGTGCTTAGGTGGGGAGCCAGTTTGTTCTGAAGTTCGTGTAAAATACAGCCTGGGATGTTGTCCAGTCCCATGGGTGCTGTGTTTTTGGCTTTAGAGAGTGCAGCTTTTACAGCTCTTAAATTTTCTACAAATCTATAGGTATCCTTTCCTGGCTTTTTTACTGAAAAAATAGGAGTATTACAAGGGCTTTTAGCTGGTATTATTATTTCTTGCTGTATCAGAGACCGAATTACAGGTTTGATTCCCTGCTCTGCTTTTGGCTTTAGTGGATATTGAGGAATTGTCAGGAAAGTCTTTGATGGGTTTAATTTTATTTTTACTGGTTTTGCTGATTTTAGTATACCTACTTTATTTTATGCTTAGCACACAAGTTGGCAGGTACCTGCTGTAGTAACTCTCCATCTACCTGCATACTTCCAACAGGCTGATCCTCAGCTTTTGCTAAATCTGCCAGTATTTCCCCCTCTGATTCTGTCGGAACATTCAGATACACCCCTTTTGGGGTACAGTAATTAGTACAACCCAGCTTGCATAACAAATCTCTTTCTAGCAGATTTACTGGTGCAGTAGTACTCAAAAGAAAAGAATGTTTTTTTTCGATTGGACCTAAAGAAATGGGAATGGGTTCTGAAACACGATACATAACCATAGTATTTGTCACTCTGACTGCCTTTAATTTATGCTCTGATACTGGTATTTGACTATCTGAAGTAATTTTAAACACTGACCTGGTGGCTCCAGTGTCTACCAGAAATGGGGTTTTCTTTGAATTTATTTGTATCTTAACGTAGGGTCTGTTTTGATCTACTGGCAGTTGAGGGTTAAGATTCACTTATATGTTATTTCCTTGACCTAGTCAATATGGAGCTTCCTGACTCCTTCCAATATGAGGAGGTGGTGAAGGAAAAACTGCATTATTATAATTTGGTTGCATTTAGTCTAAGTATCTTGGACTCTTTGCACTTGTCTGTGTGGCCATTCTCCTCTCCAATGTCCTGCTTCTCCACAATTGAAGCAAGATGTGTTACATGAAGTTGGAGGGGCACTGCCAGCTCATTGTTGCCAACCAGATGCATCTTGTTCCCCTCAGCCAGCACTTTTGCTAAATCCTCTAGCAATTCCTCTACCCATTCCCCTGCTTCTGCCTTGACCCCTTGGGTTTTCCAGCTGCCTGGCTTGTAAAATTAACAGCTTATCCTCAGTATTTTTTCTTCTTTTTTCTGATACTCTGTACAATGATTTGCAGCACTTAATTAAGACACTAAGTCCTTTCCTTGCCAGTCTATGAGCACTTGCTTTATTTGATTTTGTACAGGGGCTTGCAGACCCTGCACAAAGGCTGCTGCAATAACTGGCTTAGCTTGCTCTTCTGGGTCTGGTATTTTTGAATGTCTAGTAAATACTATCTTAAGGCAACTCAAGTAGTCTGCAGGGGTTTCCGTTTTATTTTGTTTGCATGCCTGTATTTTAAACCAGTCAGTCCTAACTTGACACACATCCGTAATTTTGTTTAATGATGCTGTCCGTTTATTTGTTAATGCATTTCCTGTGAGGGTGAAATCTGTTATTTTAGCGTTTTCAAGTACTTTCTTATTTCATCTGAGGTAATTACCCTTAGCAGTTGATTTAAATTTGTCAAAGTAGGATTGTAACATTTTCTAATAGTTTTTATTTCCTAAATTTAAAAGAAAAACCACAAGTAATGGTGAAGCACTGTATCACACAAAAAAGACTTTAATCCACTGGTTTAGTGCTTTCATCCCAAAAATTAGGCCTTCATCCGAACAAACTCTTAAAAAATTGTCCCATTTTTATAGCATCATCAGTACACATCAAACCAATCAGATCTCAGTTTTCTTAAAACTTGATATAAAATATGTATATATGTGTATAAAGTACATCCTAAATAATGCATTAATTTTTAACAAGCATATAAACTATTTACATTTATTATAATAGCCTTTTCTTTTCAACACTGTCATTGATATATTTTTATATCAAGTTTTAAGAAAACTGAGATCTGATTGGTTTGATGTGTACTGATGATGCTATAAAAATGGGACAGTTTTTTAACAGTGTGTTCTGATTAAGACCTAATTTTTGGGCTGAAAGTGCTAAACCAGTGGATTAAAGTCTTTTTTGTGTGGCACAGTGCTTCACCATTACTTGTGGTTTTCCTTTTAATTTTACAAACATTACACCAGATGTGAGGCAAGTCTGCAGTTTTTCTTGAGTTTTTAATTCCTCTTTGAATTTTAATGGATCTTTTCTAATATTTGGAAATTTTTTAGACACAGTATGCAAATTAGCAGGGGTCCAAGGACGATGAACAAGTTCTCTATTGTTAGGCCCCAGTATTTCTCTGAGGGGTGTTAAAAGATCCCCTCCAGATGTTGTAATCTCCTGTTGTACCCTGTCATGTGAGTGTGTATGGTGATATATAGGAGTGTCAAATACTAATGCCCCTGTTGGGAATGTAGAAGCTATTTGAGAAGGATAGGAAGAAGAACCCCCCTGACTGCAGTTGCCTGTTCAGAAGATGAAGATTGAAAAGGGGAACTAGTCTCAGATGTACCAGTATCACGCGAACTGGGTGTCCAATGGACAGTGGACCAAAAGGTAGAGTTCTGAGAAACAACAGAGTCTTGTACAGGAGGTACCCGTACTTGCATATATGGGGTGCGGGTGCAGTAGCTACTGGAGGATTATCATCCTCTTTAGAAATTTTTGCTTTTTGGCCATCCTCAATTTCTTCCAAACCTGCTAAGGCAGGATAAACTGATCCCTTTTTTACTGGTCTGTACTGCCTTCTTAACCTCTTTTACTTGTTGCAACAATTTCTTATTAACATCCTGCAACCCTCTTAGTGCTGACTCATTTTCTCTTTTAAGTGCTTCACTGTACCAAGAATAAAATGCTGTCATTTGTTCCCCACCTACTTTGCTTTTTCTTTCTTCTAAAATACCTTTCAATGTCATCAGTTTAGTCTTAACATAAGTTCCATTTAATGGAAATACCTCACCAGAACAATTTTTAGTAAGCTGAAACCAGTCATGTAAATACTTACAACTTTACTTTCCATAGTTAAAATATATAAAATATGCAGGTGTTCACTTTTCTGGGATTTGATCTTGCTTACTTATCTTTGCATCTATTTTTCTTATTTTATAAATAATTAATAATACAGATGTTAAGCTTACCTTACAACTCCTGGATCCTGGCAGTTTCAAAGACAGAAAATAACTGTAGTAATCCACACACCATACATGGAGGGAAGGGTAAGAAGTTTGTCGGCATGCAACAACAGAGGACAGGTTTCACATAGCCTTTTCCCACAGCACCCCCTTGCTTTTATCCCGGCATGAGCTCAGAAACTGCAGCTCCAGCATTGTGGTCAGGATAATGGGGTGGATAGGTACTGTGTCCAGAGTTGACTACTCTTCTAGATCCTCTAAGGGTATTTCCACAAAATAACACTTTTAAGTCCCAGTGTGCTATGGGCTCATGAATTTATTTTAACAATGCATACCTCTATGTCCTATCATGCTGTAGGCTCATGAATTTATTTTAACAGTATATAGTCCACGTCCCAATCATGCAGTGGGCTCATGAACTTGTATAGTATATGTCCCAATCATGCTGTTGGCTCATTAATTTTTTAACAATTTACAGTCTATGTCCCAATCATGCGGTGGGCTTATGAACTTGTTTTAACTTTATCTTTAACTTTTAACTTTTTTTCTTTTCTTTCTCTCATACATTCATACATTGTCAGAATAAAACATCTCTTATACCTCATACCTTTCAATCCTGAGGGTACCACCCGCAACACAACGTGCCTCCTTGTGTTAATTGTCCTTTACTGTATGTGCACATACATTTACTATTCTCATTTGCTGTGGTGTCCTCCCACTATTCCTTGTACACCTTACAAACAAGTCAGTTGAACAAAAACAGTCATGCACTTATTCTACATTTTGCTAAAAATTGTCTAAGAGAGAGAGAGAGAAAGAAGAAACAAAACAAAACAACCCATTTTCCTTTACAACACAATTTCCCTGGTAAGGCTAATATGTTTGCACACCCTGAATAGCTGTACATCTGAGTCTCTGACTATTCCATACAAAGCAGTGTGGAATTCACAGAAAATCTGTGATGGGCCATATTCTAGAACTGCTCTGCAGCAATATCAAAGTTCAGATTCAGAGCACAGCACCAAAATGTTAGTCATAAATAAATCACATTAAGAATTTACCTTATATGCCTTCAGTCAGGAACAACAGTTCTAGATGTGCATCAGAAGTTTTATTTACAGCACTGGGAGACAATTTTCATAGCAGTTGGTAAATCAGGCTCACTTGACAGAGGAAAACTCCATCTTTACAACTTTTTCTTATCAAACCTATCATGCAAGTTTATTACATTATAATGACTCTGACAAATAAAAGACTTTGCAAATGTCCTCATCCCTCATGATTTTTGCCTTGGACTTCACATGAACACCTTCCTATACATGACCCACCTGCTTCAAGAGGTCTTGTTTTCTGACCTTGGATGTTTCAAACCTTCCCTAGCAACAACGCATTCCTAGCCTGGAGGAGTCAGGCTAACAAATTCCTCTTATAGTAACTAACATGCCTCGGCTTCATACAAGACTTACTTTTTCCTTGTTACATATTAACTCATTACATCTGAGTAACGCCTCCAGGTGCATCTGCAGTTAACGCCTACTGACACCTCTAGGCATCAAATGTTGTTTGTTCATATTTGCACCAATAATTCCAAAAGAATGTTATGTATGAGGTTTTAAAAGATTGCATCTTAAAGCTCACACAATGGCAAACTCAGCTGCATTAATATTTCATCTATGTCTTCTTCTTCTTCTTTCGGCTTTTCCCGGTTAGGGGTCGCAACAGCGGATAGCTGTCCGCTCATGATTGGCAGTGGAGTTTTATGGTGTCGAGTTGCCAGCCTGGTGCCCAACATTCCACGGAAGGCACACACATGCACACACTCACACCTAGGGCCAATTTAGAGTGTCCAATCCACCTACTGCATGTCTTTGGGATGTGGGAGGAAACCGGAGCACGCGGAGGAAACCCACGTGACCACAAGGAGGACATGCAGACTCCGCACGGAGTCTAGTGCATGTAAAAAAGAAGTTATGTCTTACCATAATATTCCATCTGTGTTGTAGATCTTTGTTCATTCATTACTAATTGGACCTTGGTTCCATCCTCGGAACCAATATGGCCGTTTCCAAGCTCACGCCAATAAAAAACTCTCAGCTAAGACCTACCCATAATATACCCCTCTTCTAGTTACTCCAGATCGAGTTTGCCTGCCCCTAGATAATAGATGTAGTAATAGAAAAAATAGTAGAAGGCTCTGTCTGAGCAAATACCCTAACCAGGAGTTACTAAAGTCCACAAGGAGTCCAGGCAGGGGGAAGGAAGGTGAGAAGTAATGAATGAATAAAGATCTACAACACAGATGGAACGTTATGGTAAGACATAACTTCTTTATCTGATGTTGTAAATCTTTGTTCATTAATTACTAATAGGACTGAGTCCCCAGCTACTTAATTCCTGGGTGGCCCTAAGGAAGGATATTCTTGAGCACCATAGAACCAAAAGATGCTCATCCCCTGGAGGCCAAATCCAATTTGTAATGAGAGATAAAGGTATGAGGTTCTTGCCCAAGTGGCTACTGTGCAGATATCATCCATAGAGGCTTTGGAATGAAATGCTACAGAAGTAGCCATAGATCTGGTAGAATGAGCCTTTATTCTGGAAGGTACGGATAGCTTATTTTGTTGGTAGATAAAGGTAATGACATTTCTAAGCCTGGAGGATAAAGTCACTTTGGAAACAGGTTTACCCAATCTGGGTCCTGCAAAGGCCACAAACAATTGACCTGTTTTCCTGAAAGATTTAGTCCTGTCCAAATAACAACGAAGCTGCCGATGCACATCAAGGGTATGCAAAAGGTACTCCCCTCTACTAGAATGCTGAGGGAAGAAAACAGGCAGGTCAACAGATTGGTTAATGGAAAAAACAGAAATGACCTTGGGCAAGAAAGAAGGGTCAGTACGAAGGGACACCCTATCCATGTGGAAGATCAAGTAAGGTCTCTTGACACTCAAGGCCCGCAGCTCAGATACTCTTCTCTCTGAGGTAAGTGCTACTAGAAGTAAGGTTTTCCATGACAAAAATTTTAAATCACATGAATCAAAGGGCTTGAAAGGAGGACCTGAGAGAGACTGAAGTACCAAAGTCAAGTTCCAGGGTTCTGAGGGAGGCTTGACCGGAGGTTTAACATGTAATACTCCTTTCAAAAAGGTATTGCATAGGTGGTGTGACATAATTGAAGAATTATCAAGTCCATTATGAAAATTGGCCATAGCTGCTAAATGTACAGTGATTGTCAATGCTGAGGCTCCTGCATGTAAAAGAG
Organism: Protopterus annectens; assembly: GCF_019279795.1. Lineage (NCBI taxonomy): Eukaryota > Metazoa > Chordata > Ceratodontiformes > Protopteridae > Protopterus > Protopterus annectens. Next base: position 307,582,111 of record NC_056745.1, on the reverse strand, counting down.
TTGTCAGGCATTGTAGGATCTTTTGAACAGGCATTGAGAAAGAGTCTAAGTTCTGATCTTTGGTGCAAATAGAGAACCTAGTCCATTTACTAGAATAAACTTTCCTGGTGGAAGGTTTGTGTGAAGCCAGAAGAATTTCACGAACAGGAGATGGGATGTCAGGCAGCCTGGCAATCATTGGAAGTGGAGGAACCAAGATGTGAGCTTGAGACTATGCAGGTTCGGATAACTCAGTCCCTGAGGATGAGATAACAGGTCTTGGGAATGATCCAGGATCCACGGGCTGTGAATCAGATGAGGCCATAGAAATGGGAACCAGACTTGACGGGGCCAGTAGGGGGCAATGAGGATCACTTTGCTTCTCAACATCTGAGCTTTCCGGAGAAATGTTGGCATGAGAGGAAACGGGGAAAAGGCATACAGAAGACCTGGGGGCCAATTGTGTGTTAGAGCTTCCCTCGGTGGTTCCCCCTGAGGGGGGATCAGGGCAAAATAGCTTCTGCATTTGTAGTTTATGGGGGAAGCAAACAGGTTGCAGCAAGGCTTGTCCCAGCATTGGGAGATCCAATCCGCTGTTACAGGGTTGAGGGACCACTCATGAGACATCAGGATGTTCCTGCTCAGATTGTCCACAATAAGGTTAGAACTCCCAGGAATGTGTGTTGCTATAAGAAAGCGGATGGAAGCTATTGCCCAGTGCCAAATCCTCATGGCTTCTTGACACAGGGGGTAAGACCTGGTTCCGCCTTACTTGTTGATATACCAGATGACTGACATGTTGTCTGACTGAATTGCAATGGTCCCAGAGGGTAGGGATGCATGGAACGCTTGCAACGCTAAGAGAACTGCTCTCAGTTCCAGACATTTATGTGCAAATTGGCCTCCATGGGGGACCAGGTGCCTTGGACAGTCTTTCCCTGGAAATGCCCCCCCACCCTAACAGGGAACCGTTCATGGTCACTGTGGCTGTGGCTGGGGAAGAAGGAAAGGTCAACACCAAAGATTTGTTTGTGGCTTCATCTACCATAGCATTTCTTCCTTGCAATGGTTTGTAAGACGTATCATGTGGTCGAGTGGGTGAGTTAGCAATGACCATTGTGCAGAAAGGAGCCACTGCAGGATTCTCATGTGCAGTCTCGCCAGTGGTACCAACGTAATAGCAGCCACCATGGAGCCTAAGAGCTGCAGTACAAGACGTGCTGGTACATAGGTCTGAGGAAAAAGGTCTTGGATTTGGTGTCTTATTTTCAAAAGCTTGTGAGGGGGGAGAGAAGCTTGACAGGATGTTGCGTCGAAGACCGCTCCAATACATTCCAGTGTCTTTGTTGGGAACATTTGAGATTTGTCTTTGTTGATTGTAATCTTCAAGTGAAGAGCAAGATAAGAGAGGCTGCGGACCAGGAGATTCCTGGTTGGAGCGGTAAATAGTCAATCGTCTAGACAGGGAAACACCTGGAATCGTTGTAGTCGAAGATGAGCTACCACAACTGTCATACATTTGATGAACACTCGGGGGGTTGTCGAGAGGCTGAATGGCAGTGCCCTGAACTGGTAGTGACTGGCTCCCAGCTGGAAGTGGAGAAACCTCCGGGGGTGGTGATCCATCTTTATGTGGTAGTACGCATCCTGGAGGTCTATAGAGCACATCCAGTTGTCCCTTCCTAATAAGGGAAGAATGGACTGTACCATGACCATCCAGAATTTTTGAGGTTTGATAAATTTGTTCAATAGGCTGAGATCCAGGATTTGTCTCCAGTCCCCTTCTTTTTTGGTACTAAAAAGAAGCTCGAGTAAAACCCGGATCCTTTCTGGTCTGGTGGGACTGGTTGGATGACTCTTTTTCTTAGCAAATTTTCTATTTCTAAGGCTGCTAATTCCCTCTGATTGGGTGGTACATCGAGGATTCATTTGACGGGTCTGGGAGTTCAATCGAATGGTATTTGGTAGCCTCTGGATATTATTCTCTGCACCCAAACATCGGTAGCAATAAGATGCCAGGCTGATAGATGCAGAGAAAAATGACCCCCGACTGCTTCCAGAGGAAAGCAATCGGGCCGCAGTTCAGGAGTTCTGGTAGGGTCTGCCAGCGAAAGAATCTCTAGTGCCCTGGTTACGCGGACCACCTCTACGCTGAAAGGGGCGTCTTCCATATGAGTTGCCTCCTCTGTCCCAGGGGATTGTTCACCACGAGTGTCATGAAAAGATCCTTGGGATTTCTTGAACCACATTTGTCCTCCCTTCTGGTTCCTGGAATAGGACCTCTGGGGGTTGGAAAAGCATATGCTCACAGCAGACAAGGTCTTTCCATCTTTCTCACTATGTACAAGTGTGTCTCGTACTTTGGGTCCAAAAAGTGCAGATTCGTCGACAGGTGCATTGACAAAGGAAGACTTAAAGGAGTCTGCGAAGTCACACAACTGCATTCAAGCATTACATCTCATGACAATGCCTGATGCAGCAGCTCGAGCTGCCCCCTCAGTGGTGTGAAATATCAAATGCATCAAGGCGTTCGAGATGAATTCAAGGGTAGCTAACTGTGAGGCGACAGTATCACACACCTCATCAGGCAGTATCCTCACAAAAGATGAAGGCATTTCAGAAATTACGTCTCTTTAGAGGCAAGTAAAGTGTGCCAGATAGTTCAGCGACTTCCCTAGTCTGTCCATGGTCCAGGACTCCCTGTTTGGAGGATGGATGGACAGTGGAACTATCTTCTGCCAATTCCCTCTTGGTGGCCACCACCATGACCATAGAATCAACTGTCAACTGCTTAGACCAGTGGGGCTGGTCTTCAGGTGTAGGATAAAATTTTGTCTAGCCTTCGGGGGACAGGTTCTACATTGTCTGGGGCCTTCCAGGCATGCTGCACAATGAGTTTAACAAGGTCATCTGCCGGTGGGGTCACCCAGGAAGTAGATGGCTGGGCACGGAAGGCCTGCAAGAACACCAATTCCTCAGAAGAAGGGTTAGAGGACTTCCAGTCTCCCCGCTGCTTGAGGATTTCAAGAATGTCTCCAAATGAGACATCATCTGGGGGAGACCATGGGGACCCTTCCCCATCATCACAATCAGTATCTTTGGTGATAGATTCCTCTGGGAATCGAGGTGCTTCCTCTTGCACTGTTTCTTCCAGGGTGGCTCCCCAGTGGGATCTTCTGAGGAGGACTCTGGAGAAGGGGTTCCCTTCAAAGGGGGTTCATGTGACTCCCGTGCCTGGGGTCCTGAAATAGAGGGTTGGGAGAAGTGCATGCTGGGGGGGTTCTGATACTGATGTCATTGGTGCTGACTGCGAGCCTTCGGAGTGAAGGACCCTCTCCATCACCTGGACAGCAGGCCCACCCGAGAAGGGATGGGAACCCAGAACCGGGAGGGACAACCTCGGTACCGTGGTCACACCCCACTCTGAGGAGCCCACCTCCAGGTGAGGAGCTCCGAGAGAACTGGAAGCCATCAGCGTCATGGACATAGACCACACCAGTGAGAAAATAGGTGCTGGGCTAGAAGCACTGCCCTGAGAGAGCATCGGCTCCACTGGAGGTGATGCAGCAAGGGTGGTTGGTGCCGACAGGGGAAATACTGCTGTCGGACCCAAGACAGTATGCACCAGAGTGGACATTGGTACCGAGATCGCCAGGATCTGGGTAGAGGCCAGAGGAGGATAAATAGGGGAAGATGTAGTAAAAGATTCAGAGCCAAGAGGGACGGAAGGTCTAGCTGGAATGGGCAATCCCCTAGCTGCCAGAAGCTGGTCAACAACCCGCACTAGATCTAACTCAGAAAAACTCCTAGTGGATCTAAAGGAGGCTGCTGAAGGAGAATCAGGTCTTTCTAGAAAGGGGCTAAACCTCTGCCCCAAAAAAGGGTCGTAAGTTGGAGAGCATCTTGTCCTTGGCAGGTATTTGAGCTTTGGAGCCGATAGAGCTGAAGAAACTGTTGGCACCGTGGCTGGGGATGGTGCCGAAGCAGGTACAGTCATCTGAGCTAATGTCGGATCAAAGGACAGCACCGAAGTCTTTGGTGCCGAAGTTGGAACCGAAATGGGGTGAATATCATGGATGGCACCGATGGAGAGGACACAGAGCCTGGTGCCGAAGAGGTCTGTGTCGAGGGCGCCGGCGAAGCATGGAGCTGACCCGATTCTGTAACTGACGGAGATGCAGGAACCAAATTACTTCATTTTTTCTTATGTTTTTTGGTCTTTGGAGGTGGTGAGACCTCCGACCCAGATAGAGCCTCCGAAAAAAGTGTCTTGAGTAAACCTTTTAAAATAAGTTTACTTTTACGTTCTGCTAGTGTACGATTACTAAAGCTAGCACAGATGTCACAGTCAGCTTTAATATGATCCACTCCCAAACAGTAGACACAACAAGCATGTGTATCTGAGTTAGGCATCTTACACGCACACTTGTCATACTGTTTAAACCCCAACTTAGCTTTGTCTGACATAGTAAGGCAACAAGGCTATCCTATAGAAAAAACAAAATAAGGGAGAGAAAAAGGGAGAGAATACCAATGATAGTATTTAAAAAATACCACAAGTGGTAAGGAAGGGCCTGTCAAAGGCAGGACAGAGGGACAGTACCATTAGTGGTAGAAATTAAATTACCAAGGTATAGGGTAGGGAATAGGATTAGGTAATAGGCAACAGTGAGAAAAGGCTAAGTTGACTAAAAAATAAACAATTTTGAAGAGAAACTGTCTTAAAAATAACAATTTTTTACAAAGCTTTGAGAGAGACGGCTAGCATGTCTGACTAGGAACGTGACAAATGAGATCTGGAGTAACTAGGAGAGGGGCATTATGGGTAGGTCTTAGCTGTGAGTTTTTGGCTGGCGCGAGCTTGGAAACGGACATATCGGTTCCAAGGATGGAACCGAGGTCCTATTAGTAATTAATGAACAAAGATTTACAACATCAGATGAGATATTAACTGTTGTTTTATGATATTAGTTTACAGAGATATCATTTTTATATTTTTCAAAATATCTCAACAATCAAGTAATACAGACAGAACTCCATAGCCTCACATGAAAGATCTCAGCTAGCTGAATAAAATGCTGCTGATAGTCTGTGTGTAACTCGAATGGTTGCTGAAATACTGTAAATTGTTTACAAAATATTACAAATGTAACAGTTACTGTGTTTACTGTGACTTATAGAATTAACCCAATGAATGCTACCACTATAAAAATAGTTTGTGCTGAAGGGTTTGCCATTTATACTTCTTTCATAACCCCTATCATTCCAAACATATGAACATTTGTTTGAAATGTGAGAACATAATTTGATTCTGTCAAAAGGCTTAGGCTCCGCCATTGGAAGTTAACAGTGGAAACTTCCTGAGCTCCACTGGAGTGAATGAGTTAAAAGAATGCAGTTAAAGCACAGGAGTAACTTCAGCTTATGAAGCTATATTTTTCCACAGCTCTGAATACAAATTATATTTGCTTTTTAACTATCATATTATAGAATCATTAATGAAATTGAAATTAATATACATTTTTGATAAGCTGATTTTATTCTATAACATCACCTTGGGCAAAAAAAAAAAGGTTTAGTATGCAGATAACATGTCCCTATGAAAATACAAGAAAGTGGAACCATCATCAAGGCTTGGAGTTTAGAAACTCTCTTGGAAAAGGTGAGGGCAACCATTAAAATAGTCTTCCAGGTGCAATGCTGCAAAGAAGAAGAAGCAGCACGCTCAACAGGAGCCTAGGACAATTTCTCAAGAGCAAAATTAAGGTCCCAAGAAGAAGGGATAGGCTTTCTTGGGGGACTGATATGGAGAACACCTTTCTGGAATTGTTTAACCTCTAAACAAAAGGCCAATGGTGGATTCAAAAGCAGACAGGCAGAGACTGATGACAAGTGAGCTTTGACAGAAGAATATGACAAGCCAGCATGGAGCAGTTCACACAAGTAACAGAAGTGAAAGGGACCCCCACTGAAAAGGGATCCTGGTGAAGCTTATGGCACCAAACAGAAAATGTCTTCCATTTGGACATATATGATTTCCTGGCATTGGGTTTCCTGGCACCCTGCAGAACCCAAAATGCATCTTCAGAAAACAGGTGTCAAAAGGGGATTAAAACTTTACCACCCAAAGTGTCAAATGAATTTGATTCTCTGTGCCTGAGGTATTTGGCAACGTTTGGCAACCACACTACTTGAGAAAAAGAGTGTTGCTGATTTCTGATAAATTCTACTAAAGCTAAGATTTACATTACCTTAGCCACTGTTTTGACACTTGTTTTTCATTGCATTAATTGAGTGTTTCTGTTTTGAATATCCACACTTTTTGACCTTTTTTAAAGTTTTTAGTTAGAAATGCCTAGGTTTCACTTCAGTGAGAGGAGGGGGGACCTGAGTCATTTTTGGCCCGGGATTGTGTAAAGAAAAGAAGACAGAGCTGTTTTTGACTGGTCACAAGGCCTTTTTTTTGTTTTTTATTAAATCTCAGCTGCTATTTAAGCATCACAGCTACACAACGCTTGGTTCATACCCTACAAGCTTTAAGGCATTTGGAGATGTTTGGTGACCACGCTACTTGAGAAGAAGAGTGTTGCTGATTTCTGTTAAAATCTACAAAAGCTAAGACTTACATTACCATATCCACTGTTTCAGCACTTTGTTTTTGTCACAGCTGCATTAACTTGAGTGTTTCTGTGTTGAATATCTGTACATTTTGACCATTTTTACAGTCTTTAGCTAGAACTGCCTTGGTTCCACTTTGACTTTAGTAAGAGTAGTCGGGACCTTAGTCATTTTCTGGGCCAGGGTTGTATAAAGGAAAAAAGAGTGTGTTGTTTTTTTTTTTTTTTTTATCGAATCTCCTTTGCTATTTAAGCATCACAGTTCCACAACACTTGGCTCATAACTTACAAGCAAGCTAAGACTTACATTACAATATCCACTGTTTCAGCACTTATTTTTTGTATTGTTTTTGTCACAGCTGCATTAATGGAATGTTCCTGTCTTTGGTTACAACCACTGTTCTCTCTACAACGACACCTAGCAGTGATCTGTACAGAAACCGATATCTCATAGATTCATAGGTTCATAGATTAGTACTAGGCTAACTGCTCTTGTGAGCCATTTCAAGCCTAGCCAATTATCCCTTGTGAGACTCCAACCCTGCACCTTGTGTTTGTAAGGCAAAGACCTTAACCATTAGGCCACCCTCCCTCACAGCATAATTCCCCCTTGTAATCTGTGTAGATGCTGATCTCTCAAATAGTAAGTTTCCCTTAAAATACCCTTACTGTCTAGACAGATTTTTTAACTACTAGAGCATCTAGTTTGCACATAACTGAGCGCTGCTCATCAAGTTCCTTCTGCTTATTCAATATTTAAATTTCACTCACTCTTCTCTAGTAGAACAGTGGACATGGATATGCACTGACTGACTCTCGCTGTGGCCAGTCTGGTTGAAATGGGTATTTTGAGACATAGTACCAATTGTATCATGTACAATGGCAACCCACTTATTCTTAATTAAACAGATAATGTATGTGAGAGGTGTCAAGGCACACTTTTGTGCTGGAGGCAAAATTCTCTCATACAACCAAAAAAAGAAGGTGCCTTACCATAAAGTTCCATCTGTGCTGTAGATCTTTATTCATTCATTACTGTTAGGAGTTTGGTTCCATCTTTGGAACTGACACGGCCGTTACCACGTTCACGCCAGCCAAAAACTCTCAGCTAACACCTACCCACAATGCCCCTCTCAGTCTCTTCAGATTGAATTTGCCCGCCATTATAGTATAGAAATAATAAAAGAGACAGTAGTAGGCTCTGTCTGAGCAAATACCTTAACTAATAAGGAAATCCTAAAGTCCACCAGGAATCCAGGCAGGGAGAAGGAGGGCGGGAAGTAATGAATGAATAAAGAACTACAATATAGATGGAACATTATGGTAAGACATAACTTCTTTATCTGATGTTGTAAATCTTTATTCATTCCTTATTGTTAGGACAGAGTCCCCAGCTACTTGAGTCATGGACGGCCCTAAGGAAGGACATTCCTGAGCACCATAGAACCAAAAGATGCTCATCTCCTAGAGGCCAAATCCAATTTGTAATGAATGATAAAGGTATGAGGTCTCGCCCAAGTGGCTGCTGCACAGATATCCTCCATAGAGGCTCTGGAATGAAAAGCCACTGAAATAGCCATCAATCTAGTAGAGTGAGCCTTTATTCTGGAAGGTAAAGACACTTTGTTCTGATGGTAGATGAAAGTAATGGCATTTCTGAGCCAAGAAGTTAGTCATTTTGGAGACAGGCTTACCCAATCTAGGTCCTGCAAAGGCCACAAACAACTGATTAATTTTTCTGAAAGATTTAGTTTTGTCCAAGTAGAAATGAAGTTGCCTATGAACATCGAGGGTATGCAGAAGGTATTCCCCTCTATTTGAATGATGAGGGAAGAAAACCGGTAGGTCAGCAGATTGATTAATGGAAAACTCAGAAATGACCTTGGGCAAAAAGGAGGGGTCAGTACATAGGGACACTCTTTCCCTATGAAAAATCAAGTAAGGTCTCTTGACACTCAAGGCCTGCAACTCAGATACTCTTCTCACTGAGGTAAGGGCTGCTAGAAGTAGTTTCCCAAGACAAACATTTCATATCACATGAGTTAGAAGGCTCCAAAGGTGGACTTGTTAATGACTGAAGCACCAATGTCAAGTCCTAAGGCTCTATAGGAGGCTTGACAGGAGGTTTAATATGTAATACTCCTTTCATGAAGGTTTTGCACAGTCGGTGTGACATAACAGAAAAATTGCCAATTCCATTGTGAAAATTTGCAATAGCTGCTAAACACACAGTAATTGTCGATGCTGAAGCTCCTGTGTGTAACAGGGTAGTCAGGTATTGTAGAATCTTCTGAATAGGCATGGAAAAGGGGTCTATGTTATGATCTTTGGCCCATCTAGAGAACCTAGTCCACCTACTAGAATACATTTTCCTTGTGGATGGTTTGTGTAAAGCCAGAAGAATCTCATGAACAGGAGATGAAATATCAGGTAGCCTGGCAATCATCGAAGTGGAGGAAACCAAGCTGTGAGCTTGAGGCTGTGGAGATTGGGGTAAATCAGAGAGGATGAGACAAGCCGACCTTGGGATTGATCCAGGATCCACGGGCTGTGAATCAGATGAGGCCATAGGAAAGGGAACCAGACTTGACGGGGCCAATAAGGGGCAATGAGGATTGCTCTGCTTCTCAACTTTTGAGCTTTCTGGAGGAATTTCGAGATGAGAGAAAATGGGGGAAAGGCATATAACAGACCCGGGGGCCAATTGTGCATCAGAGCATCCCTTGTTGACTCTCCCTGAGAGGGGATCAGGGAAAAGTAGCTTCAGCATTTGTTGTTTAGGGGAAAAGCAAACAGGTCACAGCAAGGCCTGCCCCAACGATGGAAGATCTGATCCTCTATTATAGGACTGATGGACAACTTATGAGGCATCAGAATCTTCCTGCTCAGATTGTCCGCAATAAGATTGGAACTCCCAGGAATGTGCGTTGCTATAAGAAAGCAGTTGGAAGCTATTGCCCAGTGCCAAATTCTCATGGCCTCCCAACACAGGGGGTAAGACCAGGTTCTGCCTTGTTTGCTGATGTACCAGATGACTGACATGTTGCCTGATTGAATTGCAATGGTCCAGGAAGGAAGGGATGTGTGGAACACTTGCAACATTAAGAGAACTGTCCTCAATTCTAGGACATTTATGTGCAAATTGGCCTCCATGAGGGACCAGGTGCCTTGGACTGTCTTTGCCTGGAAATGCCCCTCCCCACCCTAACAGGAAAGTGTCCGTGGTGACCATGGCCCTGGTCTGCGGAAGGCAGAATGGTCGACATCAAAGATTTGATTCTGGCTTCATCCACCAAAGCATTTCTTTCTTGCAAAGCATTGTAAGGAGTATCATGTGGTCGAGTGGGTGGGTTAAGATCGACCACTGTGATGAAGGGAGCCACTGTACTAGTCTCATGTGCAACCTTGCCAGTGGAATTAAGGTAATGGTTGCTGCCATAGATCCCAATAGCTGCAGTACACGACGTGCTGGTACAAATGTCTGTGGAAGAAGGACTTGAATCTGGCTTCTTATTTTTGAGAGCCTGTGAGGAGGACAGGAAGCTTGACAGGATGTTGTGTCGAAGATCACTCCAATGAATTCCAATGCTCTTATTGGAGACATTTGTGATTTGTCCATGTTGATCATGATACCTAAGTGAACAGCAAGGCCTTGAGTATAAGAGAGACTACGAATGAGAAGATTCCTGGTTATGGCTGTAAGGAGCCAATCGTCTAAAGATGGAAACACCTTGAATTCTTGTAGTCGTAGATGAGCTACTATGACTGCCATACATTTGGTGAACACCCCAGGGGCTGTCGAGAAACCAAAGGGCAGTAACCTGAACTGATAGTGACTGGCTCCCAGCCAGAAATGGAGAAATCTCCGGGAGTGTCTGTCCATCTTTATGTGGTAATACGCATCCTGGAGGTCTATACAGCACATCCAGTTGTCCTTCCTCAGAAAGGGGAGAACGGACTGTAATGTGACCATTGGGAATTTTTGAGGTTTTATTAATTTGTTTAGTAAGCTGAGATCCAGGATTAGTCTCCAGTCCCCTGTCTTTTTTGGCACCAAACAGAACCATGAGTAAAACCCAGATCCTCTCTGGTCTGGTGGGACTGGCTGGATGACTCTTTTTCTTAGCAGCATTTTAATTTCTAAGGCTGCAGCCTCCCTCTCACTGGGTGGGACATTGGGGATTCATTTTATAGGTCTGGGAGTAAGATCAAATGGAATATGATAGCCTCTGGATATTGTTCTCTGCACCCACACATCCATTGTTATGAGTTGCCAGGCCTGTAGGTGCAGGGAAAATCGACCCCCAACTGCTTCCAGAGGAAAGCAATTGGGCCACTGTTCAGGAGCACTGATAGGGTTGGCTAGAGAAGGAATCTCTAGTGCCATGGATGCACAGACCCCCTCTGCCTTGAAAGGGGCATCTTCTGGATGAGTTGCCCCTCTGCCCTGGGTGGATTGCTCATCACAAGTGTCATGAAAAGATCCTTTGACTTCTTGAACCACAGTTTTTCTCCCCTCTGGTTCCTGGAATAGGATCTCTGGGGGGGGCAGTGGAAAAATGTATGCCCACAGCAGACAAGGTCTTTCCATCCATCTCACTATGTGATAGTGTGTTCCTTACTTTGGGACCAAAAAGGGAAGATTCGTCAACAGGCCCGTTGACAAAGGAAGATTTAAAGGGGTCCGCGAAATCACACAAATGCATCCAAGCATGCCATCTCATGATGATGCCTGATGTGGCTGCTCAAGCTGCCCCCTCAGTGGTGTGAGATATCAAGTGTATCAAGGAGTTCAAGATGGATTCCAGGGTAGCCAGCTGAGAGGCAACAGTATCACGCACCTCGTCAGGCAGTACCCCTGCCAAAGAGGCAGACATTTCTGAGATTAGGTTTCTTTGGAGGGGAATAAAGTGTGCCAGATAATTCAGTGATCGAATGGCAAAGGTCACTGAAGTATAGGCCCGCTTCCCCAATCCATCCATAGCCCGAGACTAACTGTTTGACGGATGAACAGTGGAGCTATCTTCTGCCAGTTCCCTCTTGTTGGCTGTCGCCACGACCATGGAATCAACTACCAGCTGCTTGGACCAATTGGGCTGGTCTTCAGGGGTGGATAAAATTTTATCTGGCCTCTGGGGGACAGGTTCTATGTTGTTCGGGGATTTCCAGGCATGCTGCACAATAAGTTTAACAAGCTCATCCACAGGTGGGGTCACCCAGGAAGTAGATGACTGAGCACAGAAGGCCTGCAAGAACACCGATTCCTCCGAAGGGTTGGAGGGCTTCCAGTCTCCCCTCTGCTTGAGGTGCTTGAGAATGTCTACAAATGAGACGTCTTCCAGGGGAGACCATGGGGATCCTTCTCATCACAATTGGTGTCTTCAGTGATGGATTCCTCAGGGGAATCAAGGTGCTTCCTCTTGCACAGTTTCTTCCAGGGTGGCTCTCCAGTGGGATCTTCTAAGGAGGACTCCGGAGAAAGGGTTCCCTTCAAGGGAAGGTCTTGCAGCTCCAGTGCTCGGGATCCCAGAGTAAGGGGTTGGGACAGTTGCATGCTAGAGGGGGATTCTGGTGTCGATGCCAATGGTGCTACCTGTGAGCCTGTTGAGGCAAGGACCCTCTCCATCACATGGAAAGCAGGCCCACTCGAGGAGAGATGGGAACCCAGAACCGAGAAGGGGAAGCTAGGAACTGGGGTCACACCCCACCCTAAGGAGCCTGCCTCCAGGTTAGGAGCTCTGAGAGGACTGGTAGCTGCCAGGGGAGTCGTGACCATAGATGGCGCCACTGAAAAAACAGGCGTCAAACTAGGAGCCACAGTGCCAACAACCCAATCACTGTTCCCAGAGTGTGCCAGTTCTAATGGAGCCATTACACCAAGAGTAATCGGTGCTGACAGGGGAGCCTCCGTAGTCGGAGCCAAGACAGAATGCACCAGGAAGGTCATCGCTATCGAAGTCTTCGGGCCAGGGAGGAGGCCGGAGGAGGATATACAGGTGAATATGCCATTCCAAGAGGGAAGGAAGAACTAGCAGGGGTGGGTAATCCTCTAGTTGCCAAAAGCTGGTCCACAACCCGCACTACATCTTGTTCTGAAAGACTCCTGGTGGATCTAAAGGAAGCTGCCAAAGGAGATTCAGGTCTCAAGAAATGGACTAAACTGCTGTCCCAAAAAGGGGTCAAAAGTGGGAGAATATCTGGTTCTGGGAAGGTGTTCGACCTTCGGAATTGACGGTGTCAGTGTCAGTGGAGCCGTATAAGACATTGGCACTGTGGCTGGGGATGGTGTCGATACAGGTACAGTAGTCGGTGCCTGTGTCAAAACCAAGGTCGGTCCCGAGGAGGATGGTGCCAAAGATGGTACAGTGGTTGGAGTCAGAATTAAGGGTGGCACCAAGGGAGAAGACATGGAGCTTGGTGCTGAAGTTGTCTGCACCAAAGGCGCAAGAGAAGCCCGGTGTCGACTCAGTTCTGAGGAGGATAGAGATGCTGGAACCAAGTGACTCTGTTTCTCTTTAAGTTTCTTAGTCTTAGGAGGTGGTGATACCTCCATCCCAGAAAGAGCCTCCGAGAAGGGAATTTTCATCATACCCTTCAGAATCAGCTTGTTCTTACGCCCAGCTAATGTCAACGCCCAAACAATAAAGACACCGGGTGTGACCGTCTGAATTGGGCATTTTATGCCCGCACTTATCACACTGTTTAAATCCTAGTTTTACTTTATCAGATATCATGGAAAACTACACTATAGTCTTAAACTACAATTTAACCAACAATGGTGCTAAGAAATACCACAAAGTAGTAGAAAAGGGCTTACCAAAGGTCAGGGACAGGGACAGTACCAACGATGGTATGAAAAGGCTACCAAAGGTAGAGGGTAGTATTTAGAAATAAAGTATATAAATTTATAGACAAAAAGGTGATATTTAGGGAAAACTAACTAGAGGAAGGTAATGATATAGATAAATCACAAAAACGTTACACTTAGCTTGAGAGAAGGCTTGGCACGTCTGATGAGGAACGTGGCAAATGAGATCTGAAGAAACTATGAGAGGGGCAATGTGGGTAGGTCTTAGCTGAGAATTTTTGTCTGGCACAAGCATGGTAACAGCTGTGTCAGTTCTGAGGATGGAACTGAAGTCCTAACAGTAAGGAATAAATAAAGATTTACAACATCAGATCTAATCCTACAGTGGTTGTCAGTGACACTTGCACCACATCTACTGCACAGAGTAAGACCATACACATGAAATTACTTATGCTGAGGAATTTACAGGTAACCTTTCTAAAACACTAAGACCTCCTGCACAGCATAGTCCAAAAAAGGGCCCTCAGACATCACATAAACAGTTAAAACACCACCCACAACTACACATAGTAACACAGTATCCAATGCCTCTGCTGCTAATCCCTTAAGGCAAACCAGTGCAAAGCCAAATTCCCTGCTCACTGATGATTCTGTAGTGAAGCATACCATTGTCCCCCTTACCATACTGAGTAAGAAGAAAGTCACAGTTAACTGCCTTTCTGGGGCTAGGATCTGTAAAGTCAAACAGGCACTCAGGTTATTTAACCACAGGTACCAGTATGACTCTGTCATAGTCCATGTGAGTTTTAATGACCTGAGACATACCTCCCCTGACTATATAAAGCGAGATATGATCAAGCTCACTAATTATATGTCTCAGGCAGGTAGAAACCTAGCACTGAGCAGCATACTACCTTCTCCAAGGATGATGTCATGTTAACAACAGAATATGATTCATTTTAACAATTACTTAGCTTCTTGTGTCAGTCCAAGGGGTACAATATTTGATGGCCTGGGAGAACATGGTTGACAGACCACACTGTTTTGCCAGTGATGGTCTGCACTTATCCCCCTCTAGGCTTTTGGATATTGGCAAAGCCCTTTTCTACCCCATAGTGCCCTTTTTAGGCAATGACAAACTGATAATCTTTCTGACTTAACCCATAAAGGAATAACTGAAGGTGGTTCTGCGCAATGTTACAAGTCTTAACAAGAAACTCCACTCCCTGCAACCCTTCCTTTCCCTGGAGAGCCTAGACATCTGTGTAGTACTACAGACATGGTTTAAAGATGCAGAGAGTACCCCAGCAGTGCAAGGTTATAATGTATTTCACACCTTTAGACCACTTACTGTACAGGAGGGAACTAAAGGTGGCTGAGACCCAGTCTATAGTAAAAACAACCTCACATCCAGACTAGTTAAAGTGCATGACTGACTGGATATAATGCATGTGCAATTCACTATAAATATGATTTTGTACCATATATTTGCAACCTATAGGTCCCCTTCCATCCTTCCATGTCCCAGGAAATCCATACTACCTATCTCGATGTACTAGAGTCCATCAGCGTTCAACCAAATATGATCTTCATGGGGGATCTCGACTACCCTTCTGGAATCCTACACCACTTCTAATGTGCTATCAATTGCTAAACTTCATTAATACCAACATCATAGAACAATCGATTCATTCTTCTACCAGGGGTACAAACATCCTTGACCCTGTAGTCACAAGCATGGAGGAGTAATGTTCCTCACCCAATGTAATGTCCTCGCTAGTCAGATCTGACCATAGGGCAGTATTGATTGGAATGAAAATTAAATCCAAGGACCCAGCAAAACCAGAAACCTTTAAGGTCTTTTCCAAGGCTAACATCTCTCTATTAAGTGAAACCTTGGCTAAATTCCAATCACCCCAAACTCAGTAAACAACATAGCATATACTGAGCTATTTACAAAATCCCTGTGCAGCCATATTGATATCTGTATAGAGCAAGCATTGCCCACTTGTGTTAAAAATAAGAAAACTCAAAAGACAAGCCACCCTACTGGAATCACAATATCAACTGGTTATAAAACAAAAGAAAAAAAGCTTGGGTAAGCATAGGAGGAACAAAACCCAGCATACTAAAAGCCTCCTGACCAATCTAAACAGGCAGCTAAGAGGGTTAATTAATACTTTAAAGGCTAAATTTGAAGAAAAATAGCTTCTCAGGCAAAGAAAAACAGAAAGATTTCTACAGCTATGTCCATAACCTCAAAGAAAATATGCAACAATGTCCAGAACTTCTTGTAAATGGCATCATCCATACTGAACTAGCAGCCATTGCCAACCTTCTGGCTGACAGGTTCAGCTCAAATTTCACCCTCCCCACTCCCCCGAATAGCCCAAAGGAAATATTTCTTACCACAATCCTCCCAACCATTACTAGAGAACAGATCATCAATGCACTTTCCAAGACCAAAAACACTGCATCAATGGTCTCCAATAACATTCCAAGATGCTTACTAAATAACATGAAACATGACCTCTCTGATCCAATTAAATCACTTTTCAGCTGGAGCCTACAGTCAGATTTTGTGCCCAAGGAATGGAAGATGGATTCAGTCATTCCCCTATACAAAGGAGGTCCAACCACCAATCTGGGTAACTGAAGGCCCATAAGTCTGATCATCCTCATACATAAGGCCATGGAAAGAATCATTATGGACACGATAAACAAGGAAATACATAACCTACACAGTTCAGCTTTGTTAAAGGAAGGTCATGCTTATTAAATCTACTGGACTTTTTGACAGGGTCACCAAAGCAATGGATGAGGGCAAGATTGTGCACACTGCTTCCCTCAACCTGGCCAGGTTTTTTGATACACTACCCCACTCAGGCATTAAAGAAAAGCTCACTAAATTAAGTATAAACCCTTTTATCACTAACATGATAGCCAACTAGCTCACTGACAGGATCCAGGAGGTAAATATAGGTGAGGCCACCTCCACCAATGGGCCAGTCAATTGTAAAGTCCCCCAGGGCTTGGTACTGGGCCCATTCCTTTTTCACAGCTATTTCTCTGAAATAGAAGCAAACGCTGAAGGTTTATGGTTGACTAAGTTTGCAGATGATTGCAAGCTGGGGGTTATCGTTAATTCCACTGCAAACACTAGCATTCTTCAAGAAAGCCTATTCTGACTAACAAATGGTGCCAAAGCCATGGTCTTAAACTCAATGCTAAGAAATGCATAATTGTACCTTTTAGGAAGTCAACCATCTGAGCTAATTACCGTGTTGATAATACATCCCTAATAGTTGACCCAATGGGCAGAGATCTGGGTATGCTTGTAGACAGTAGCCTTCCCTTTGACCATCACATGGCCAGAGTGATGAGAAAATCCTTTTATGTTGCACAGCTTATATATAACAGCATGGCATCTAGGTCCAAAGAAATCATTATCCCACTGTACTCTGCCATTATCAGACCAATCATGGAATACAATGTTCCTTTCGGTATGTACCTGACCAGGCATATGCAACACCTACAGCGACCACAGAGGTTCCTTACCAAAGAATACAAGGCATAACAAACCTGCTCTATGCAGAGTGCCTTAAAGCCCTTTTCCTCTACTCTGTCTCGTATAGATTGCTGAGGAGTGAGCTATGCCTGGCTTATAAGGCATTTACAGACCTCACACTTATGCGTATTCTTAAGTCAAACAGTACCAGAAATACATATCTAGGGACCAGTATTTTGTCTGTGACTTAAACAGAACATGTAGGAGAGACAGATATGTGCCCCAGAAACTGTCTCTGTAGCTACATTTGTCTATTACCTAAATGAAGTTCCACCTAGACCAGCACATGGAGAATAGAAAATTTACACCTGTCCTAGCACCCACATCCATTATGGACCGAGGTAGCTCATAAAGGCCTTCAATTTCTTATTTGGATGCAGGATGTCATTATTCTTTTGGGAAGACTTGGCTAGGCTTAGAAAGGCCCCCTGGGTCATTAGTATAGCAACAATCTATGAATCTATAAATCTAAGATGAGTGTGAAAGACATACCCCATGTCTTGTATGATAAGATCTATTTGGAAAGGTAACTTGTGATGATTGTGACTGGCCAGATGAAAGAAGAGAGGGAACCAGTGCTGTTTAGGCCAAAAGGGAGTCACCAAAAAAGATTCTTGGAGATTCTTGTTTGATCTTGCATAGGACCTGGGAAGAAGAGGAAGACGAGGAAAGCATAAAGGACCGTACCCTTCAGGATAAAGACATGGTGTCCACCTTCACAATCAGAGGACTTGGGGTTCTGGAACAGAAGCAAGGAAGCTGTCCTTTCAGAGCATTAGCAAAAAGATCCACTTGAGGAATACCACAGAGATGAATTATGTCCAGAGACACCTCTCTGTGAAGTGTCCATTCATTAGGTTGTGCCCTGGACCTGCTGATGGACTCTGCCATCAGGTTTGTTCCAAGGGAGTGTAAACTCCTTGAAGAGAAACTTGCAGTTGGATAGCTAGATCTTATCCCAGAAGGGCTATTCTGCAAAGAAGATAAAACCTTGTGCACCCTTGCTTGCTAATGTACCACATGACTGTGGTGTTGTCTGTATAGACCTTTAAAAGGCATGGGAGCCAAAGAGACTGGAAGGCCTGGAGAGTAATTATAAGTACCTGCATCTCTTTTATGTTGATGTAATGCAGCTGCTGCTGATCAGCCTCAAACTGCCAGAAGCTGCCCCCCCACCTCTGATCTGAAGAATCTATAAACAGCCTGAGATAGAGCAGGAGGTGAGAAAGGGACACCTGGGTTGAGGGATATGTGCTGAATCTACCAATGAAGCTTGAGTTTGAGACAAAGGAGTAAGGGAACTGGAAACTTCAGAGGGTGGCAATGCTGAAGCCAAACCAACTGCATGTACCAATGAAACTTTCTTGTATGAAGCCTGGCAAATAGCAGCATGGGGATGGTTGATGTCATGAACCACACAACCCTCAGAAATTCCCTTATAGGCATGAGAGGCTGAGAAAGCACAGACTGTGGAAGTATGGTGATAGAGACAGTACCTTTGAAGCAGGCAGAAAAGCCAGCAACAGAACAATTTGAATCCTGCAACCCAGAAAAAATGTGATCCTAAGATGGGGGCAGGACAGACTTCTGGAGATTGATAGTGAAACCCAAATTGTGCAGATAAAGTCTGGTAAAGTGCAGGTCCTGCCAGTGCCTGGAAGGAGAGGCAGCCTGAAGAAGCAGGTCAACCAGATAAAGAAATATCTGTACTCCTTGATGCATGCTGAAAGATATGAATGGAGCCAGGCATTTGGCAAATACCCTTTTGGCTTTGGAAAGACCAACAGGCAAAGTGGAGAACTGAAAATGAGAGGGAGAAACTTAAAAGCTTTCTGAATAGAGGGAGAATGAGAAGATGAAGATATGTATCCTTCAGATCCAGAGAAAACAAAAAGGCCTGAGGTAGCAAGAGGGTAAACAGTGCCTGGACGGAAAGCATCCTGAAGGTGGGTACTTTCAGAAACGTATTCAAAAAGGAAAGATAGGCCACCAGGACCCCTCCTTTCTAGGGACCAGAAACATCCTGGAATAAAACCCTGTACCATTTAGGACCGCTGGAATGGGTTGAATGGTGCCTTGAACCAACAAATCCTGCAGTAATACTGGAAAATGTGGGATATGGTCTGAAGGTGGTTGCAAAATGCCCAAAAAGGGGGGGAAGGGATTTCCAGACCATAAAGTAGCCTTGCCAGATGACTAATAGAACCCAAAAATCTGAAGTATTCTGTTGTCAAACAAGGAGTGACAGAGGGAAGTCTAGGAGACAAGGGAACCTAGCCAAGTGAAAAGGATGGTAGAATGTCAGATGGAAGCAGTCTTGTCTTGAAAAGAAGGTTTTTCTGGTTTAGGTGTCTGAATGGGTTTTTCAAAAAAAAAAACATGTCTAGGGACTTTCTTACCTTTGGAGGGCTGACTGGGCTGTTTACAAATGAAAGCAGTTTTAGTAGGATAATTCCTCTGAAATTTAGGAATGGGGGAAGCTAACATCTGCTTTCATGACCTTGCCTTGGTCTTGTAAGTTCTTAAAGAAATCAGCCACTGGAGTACCAAAAAGATTTTAAATATCCAAAGGAATATCAAGAAGCTTAGCTTTAATATCATCAGGCAAAGCCTGAAGATGAGGTCAAGAATAGCATCTCGTGACAGTGCCTGAAGCAGCAGCTGTAGAGAATGCATCAACAGCATCATAGCTTCACTTTTTTGGAGTGGCGAGCTACCTGAGAAGTGGATTCCACCAAAGAAAGGGTAGCAGACTTGGTCTCAGAATTATGCAGATCAAAGAGAACCCTCCCAGGCTGAGGCAAAAGGGATAAAATATACCTGGTTATGTGGGTTTGATAATTATGGCACAAAATGTTAGGGTAGCAGAAATATAGACTTTCTTCCTCACTCTCTCCATAACTCAACTGTCCTTGTCCAAGAGAAGTATGGAAGAAGGCAAACATTGGAAAGGCTTATCTTAAGAGATAGGGACCAGATCTGGGCCGAAAAGGGACACTTAAAAGAAATGTAAAAGCCTCAGGTACTTTATAAAAATGCTCTGGCTTTTTAGGGGCAAATGTTTGGGAATCAGGAGCTGAAAAAGTATCCAGTAGAGCAGCCAAGACAGGGGGATCAGCAAAAGGCTTAGGGCAGTCCAGCTGCAACAACTCATAATACCTTTCCTGCATGTCAGAAACCAGGGAGCAATCCTACTTAAAATGCACCATCACACAAACCATTGCATCCTCAAAGGACTGTTCTTCTAAGGGGAATCAGGATTTAAGGAATCCAACTCCCCAGATGCATAACCCAAAGGTGATGGCATTTGTGCAATGGAATAGCCTCACCCTAGGTAAACCACCTTCTTGATCATGGTATTCCCCCTGCCAGGTTAACTAGGCATTTGAGGGAAGTAGGCTAAGGAATCCTCAGCTGAATCTAATTCCTCAACAGAAGAATCAGGCCAGGCTCCATAGATCTTTTAGGGGTAGAAGACCAAGGAGGAGGAGCAGGAATAGAAACCAGCTATGGTGGTCCCAAAGCGATCAGGGCATTAAACAATCACAGAGTAAAATCCTGCCACTCCTTTTCAGGATACTTGGGAGTGGAGGAAATCTGCTTAGTCTGCTGTCCCTTCTTAAGGGGGGCATCAGCTTTAACCAAACTTGCTGGATCAGTACCCTGCCTTGACTCAATCAGAGTACGAGGAACTTCCTCCCTAAGATCTGAGGAATCCCAGTAGGCCTCTCAAAAATGATCAGCAATGGTTCCCGCTCTACATCCAGGATGTGCGAGAAGCAGATTTCATGCCTGCCTCAGACAGGGTCAGTGGGAACTGACATCAGCAATGGGTAGTCTTCAGGGTTATCATTCACCTCAAGAGAAATGTCTGGTGGAGGCTGGGAAGCAGTAGTATCAGACCTTGACTTCTTGACCTTTTTCTTAAGTGACAGCTCTATCGAGTGGGTAGATTTGGCCATGGTACCCTGGGCCAACAACTTGAAATGTTGGTTTTCAAGATTAATGAAAAGTGAAGACAGATGGCGGCAAAGTGTCTCCGGCACAAATGTCTGACAAATAGAGCACTGAGTGTGGTCGTGGGAAGCACCTAGGCAAAACAAACACTTTTGGCAATTCTTATGGGGAATCTGCTTCTCACAGTGGCATTTCCCTTTCTTGGATGACATGAACTTTCAAAATAGAATGTAAAAGAAAACAAAAGAAAAGGAACCCCATCTGAGTACTTATTTGAAAGGGGCTCGGTATAACTGGCACAGTTTAGAACATTCTGACCGATGTTCACCTATGGTATTTGAACTGAAGGCAAAGAAATTCTGAATGTGAAGCATCTGTATGTCACCTTTATGCCCTATGCTGACGCTGAAGCTGGAAGTATAATCGGATGCACAATGCTGGTAAGATTTAAAGGCAATGGTATATTGGCTGGATGTAATGCTATCCTTGGCAGGAGATCCCATTGGTTATGAGTATTGCAACAGTGATATGAAATGACATCTTAATCATTGGAAGTTTAGGTTTTTCTGCATGCATCCTGTCTACTTTTATTAGCTTTTATTTTTTTTATCTCTCTGTATCAGCCTACATTTATTTTACTTTTTATTTGTAATATTTAAGCAAAGTTAATTTATTAATCTTTAAACAATTGTGGTTGGGGTTTATTTGTTTATTATAAATATATTAATGCACTGTAATTTAGCTGAGAAAAATGTAATCATTACATACATTATTGGTCAACAAGCTGCATGATACACACGTCTGTCATTAGACTACTTAATGCCTACTGCTGGTAAAAGAATGCCAACCTATATATATTTTAATTTGCACTATTTTCTTTATTAATTAATTAAAATTCATGTATTGATCTTTACACTGTTGTGACTAACATTTACTGGTTTATTATATGTATGCACTATTATTTATTTGAGAATAATGATTATGTCATATCTGGCTTAATTTAAGTGCAGCAGGTAACTGAAGTCTCAGGCTTTTCCAAGATGGTGACAGTACTACAGAGCAGGGATGAAGGCTGTCAGGAGTTGGAGAATTCTACCTGCGTTTTCTGCAAGTTCTTTGTGTGTGTAAATAGTACATTATGTGATAGGAAAATACTGTGGGTAAAGGAGTACTGGAAGACATTGGTTCACAGACAAACCAGTGAGACAGGGCCTTGGGAGTGGTAGGTCACAATCTCAGCTCTGTATGTGGCTTGTGTGCAGCCCAGTCTGTGTGTGGATGTTGGAAGCTCATACTCAGGACAGCAGTGCATATTCCCTTTTTACATTTGGGACCAGGATATACTTTGTAAATCAGTTATTGAAATAGACTTGTGTTCACTTTCTCTCTATTACAGAATGCTTAGTTAGCAGTGATAGGCTTCAAACCCCATCTGTGCCAGCCACCTTGATGACAGTGGGTGCATCCTGCCATCTGGGTGTCACACTGGTGACAGTGGTGCATTCGTACCATGGCAGTCCTTATTTTCACCAATAGTCTGAGCCTTAGATCAAAGAGTCGCTGCCTTTTATAACTGCTGAAAAGAGCTTTGCTTTAAGCCTGTACTTTAAAAAACATACAGATTTGGTTTTCTGAGAAAACTGTGCTTCATTTGCAACAAAACTTAAGTCAATTTTGTAAAGCTAAACTATATTAAGAGAGGAAAAAATTTCTTTCTAGAAGTCCCAGCCTTACTGTTTTTACTTAGAAGATGTAGATGTTCAGAACTGGAACTTTAAAGACAAACTGTTACTGCTCTGCTGAGCTTGTACGAGACACTTGAAGCCTTTCTGATATAATTTCAGTGATACCAGAAGCAATTTTCTGTTCAGGAACATTATTTTAAGTATAAACATATCATTATAAAGTTTAAACATACATATACACCATTAAAACATTTACATCTCTTTATTGACTCCAGCTTCCAAAAATATGAAATGTTAGTGAAGCAACTTTAAAATCTGAAAGAGGGAGAAACTGCTGAAGTTTGATTGCCAATCTTACCTCTAGTGGAAGAAAGTTAGAATTATACAGATCCTTAATGTTTCAAATCACTTTGAATATCAAACAGAAAAGCAAATATGGGCATGTTTTCTTACAAAAGCTTTAGCTAACCTAGGCATGAGCATAACACTCAGATGAGTTAACCATTACCAGCAGATAAAAGAAAGACTTAATGGTAATAGCTTGTTACCTATGAAACAACAAATGTTAAGAGAAGATGATATGGATCATAGTATCAAAACAGATGAAAAAGTCTGGAACCTTTTCTAATGAAGAAAATATGATGAATATTGCAAATTACCTACAGACATTAACAATTTAAAAGGTAATGAAATATATCAGTCCCAAAACTGAATAATACTAGGCTGTCTCTGCTCCATGCCAGAAGTCTAAACAATAAATTGCTTGATCTTGAAGCATTCCTGAATTTGGAAAACATCCGTGACTGTGTAGTTACTGACACTTGGTTTAATCATAAAAAAGCACATTTTTTATACCTGGCTTTTGTGCTTTTCATACCTTCAGAGCAATGGCAACAGAAATTTAATACAGATATTTGTTAAGGAATGTATTACCTCCAGGCAGATCCCTAGAGAGCCACAAAAGTACTCACTGTACTACTAATCATTCTAAATAGGATTATATATTATCAGCTTGTTACAGAACACCTTCTTTGTCACCCAGTAACTGTATGATTCTTCAGTGTTCTAAATGATTACCCTATTAGCAAAAACTCCATTATTTTGGATGACTTTACCTTTGAATAAATGGGGACACCTTTATCATCAAGGTATGATATGCCAAACCATTTCTATAGTTTCTAAACAAAAACACCTTTGAGCAGTTGGCAAACAAACCTAGTATTCTTTACTTGATTCTTACAACTATGGCCACC
This sequence comes from Protopterus annectens, assembly GCF_019279795.1. Classification (NCBI taxonomy): domain Eukaryota; kingdom Metazoa; phylum Chordata; order Ceratodontiformes; family Protopteridae; genus Protopterus; species Protopterus annectens. The sequence goes on along the minus strand of NC_056745.1, from coordinate 307,558,244 downwards.
TCTTGCACCACATTTTTCCTCTGTTATCTCCTTCCACAATGAGTCTGACCATAGACTTATGACTTGTTCTTTTAAACTCCCCAAACACCTACAGCAAACCCTACTGAATTTCAAGAACTATAAAAGTGCAAACCTTAAAATACTTTGTGACAAAACATCTAAATTCCCTTATGACTGCACCACCCCTGATCTTGATACAACAGCGGTCTTCACTAAGGAATTCTACACCCATTCAGAGAAAGGCATAAAGCTGCATTCCCTACTAGAATCAAGAATAAAGGAAAATTCAAAAATAACCAAGCTAGCGGTCCACCACCATAAAAGAACTCAGTAACAAAAAAAAAACTCCTTAAATTGTACACTAGATCAAAAAACAAAACTCTTCTAAATGAAACCACCAAAACCGTTAACAAGAAAATCTGAAAAGCACTACCAGGTCCAATAAAAGAGCCCACAGTCTTAGTCTGTCTTCTGAAGTCAAAGACAATTATAAAACCTTCTTTTGCTAAGTTAGTAAACAGTATTTTACATTGCTTTGAACGTACTCATAATGACACCTCATATTCTCACCCAACAGACATTACCAAGATCCTTGCAAACAAGTCCTAATGCCACCTATGAGAATGCTATCCAAAGCATGGACTACCTTCATAATTTAATCCCACAATTATCCCTAAAAATCATTTACTGAAAGTGTTAACCAAGGCTAAAAATACTTCCTCAATGGGACCTAAAAATATATATGGCTGCTTACTAAATAGTGTTAAACATGTCTTTGCAGACCCACTCCATAAAATGTTTAACCTATGTTTAGCTACAGGGTTCATACCAGATAAGTGGTGCACTGCAGTGGTGAGACCTATGTATAAGGACAGCCTCACAACTGATCCAGGCAACTAAAGACCTATCAGGCTGACAAGCCTCATTTGCAAGTCCATGGAATGTACTATAACTGACCTCATAAACTATGATATCAAGATTAGTATTAGTATTAGAATTGATTCTCAATAAGTTAGCTTTGTGAAAGGTAGATCCTGTCTATTGAATCTGGTAAACTTTTTTGAAAGGGTTACTAAGGCTGTAGATGGTGGCCATGCAATATACATGGTGTGTCTTGACCTGGCCAAGGCCTTCAATATCATTCCCATGCTGGCATTATACAGTAGTGAAATGCTTTAATAATCAGCCACATGAGTTAAGATGAATAACAAACTGACTGAAAGACAGAACCTGTATAGTGCGAGTTTGCAGGCACCACATAAGAAAATAAGAAACTGACCATCAGTAGTACCCCTTAGGGTCAGTGCTGGGACCTCTCCTTTTTTCTTTACTTTTCATATTTTGAAACAGAGAGCCAAGACGTCCGGCTATCTAAGTTTGCAGATGACTGTAAACTGGAGGTGCTTGATAAGTCACTCTCTGATACCCAAACCCTCCAGAACATTCCCTAGTAAATCCCTGGTGTACAAAAATGGGTTCAAACTAAATGTTAAAAAGGGTAGTAAAGTCACTTTGGTAGACAATCTCTCCTGTCATCACACTACACAGACAATACACCATTACAAAATAAAAATGTATTCAGGAATCCGGTGACGTGTTTCATAAGTCCTTCTCTTTTTACCATCATGTGTCAATGATTATCAGGGAATCATTTTATTTTAACACAGCTAATGGCCAAAGGACCATTATCAAGGTCTAAAGAGGTTCCATTTGCTTATAGTCAGCACTGATCACACCAGTTATTAAGTGCAATAACCATCTTTGGAATATATAGTACTAAACATATCAAACAATTAAAAAGACCCCAAAAGTTCCTAACAAAAAAAAAAGTCACAGGCCTAAAGTCCCTTGGCTATCAATAGAGAATGGAAGCTCTATCCCTTTAATTGGTGCCTTACAGACTTTTGAGGGTAGATCTTTATCTCACTTACTGTGCAAATAGATACTCAGTTATCCAGGACCTCCTGCATCTCCATAAATCAGTAGCTTCAAAACTATAGAACCAGGTACTTAAATCTTCACCAGCAAATAAAAAAACATAGTGAAGAGCCAGGTACATAACACAGCATCTCTCTAACCCCTGCAATAAACATCTCATGCATGTTAATGGGTTTATACCAATTTACTCCATGATTGACTGGTATGACCCTTCTAGAGAAAGGAAATACAGCTTGAGGTTGGGTACTGGCAAGGAGTAAATGATCAAAAAAAACTCAGAAGCCTTAGAAAATCTAAGCATCTAATCCTATTCCCATGGAACCTATTTTACTACATTACAGTTATAGTTTAAAACAATACAATTGTCTCTTACTGGAAACCTGCCTGGTTACATCCAAAGTCATTGAGTGGCTCAAGAATTCTAGCTTTCAGATCAGCAATGCAGCTGTGACTGTTTTGCATACATTTTAGATGCTACCACTCACAGCCCAAGATCTGTAAATGAATAAAAAGCATTGTTAATGCAAATATGCTTGCCTTCTTGGGTGCTTTCTGACAGGATTGAATACTCAGCTCACATTTTAAAGACAGGACACTGTTACAGTATTTGCAGGAAAGGAAAGCACAGTTGTGTAATAAACATACTATAACAGTAAATGTACGAATGATCACTGCTGCAGTAGCCATAACTATATGGGTTATATCTCGCATAGCATATAACAGCTGGCCAGCTTCCAAAGCTTCAGGTCACCTTCCGCGCACTTGAGCTGAGCTGACTAAAAAGGCAGGTATGGGCACTAAGTCCTTCATAAGTTTCATGCCAACTGAGAGAGAGGGAGGATAAGCCCTGACAGGACATTGTTAGGGGAATAAAAGTACATGTTCACTTACTGGCATGAAAAACAAAAACAAGGTGAAAGGAAGGAGTTAGCTGCTACCACATCAGTGATCATTCGAATATCTACTGTTAAAGTAAGTTTACTTACACAATGTTCTTCATACTGGTGCCTGCTGCAGTAGCCTTTGCTATATAGGCAATATTTTCATAGGAGCATAGGAGGTTACTAGGCTATCGACCCAGAGGTCATTTCAAGCCTGGCTGTTTCAACCCAATGTAATACCATAGGTATCTCGATTGTCTATTTCCACATGAATTAGTGGTCTATCCCACTTAACAACTAGAAATTTAAAATAACTGGGAGATGGAAGAGGAAAGAGTCAGGAGCCCCTGGAGAATGTCCTAGCAGAGCCTGTCCTAGACCTGGAGAAGGAATCTAGTTTATACTGCTTTGTAAAAGTATGCACACAGGACCAAGTTACTTTCTAAAAAGCCAAAGATGAATCCAAGGCCATAGTAGAGTGCACCTTGATCCTGTCTTTAATAGTTCTGTTGTGGTGGGAATTGTGAGGATATTAGATGTTGTTGGTGCTAGCATGACTGGCAGAAGTTTTCTAAAATACTTGTAAATTACCCTGTGCTATATATGCCAGCATGACTAGCTATGATTTTGTAAATAAGTTTATGTTTTTTGATTGTTACTTTGATTTATGCAAGATGTTTGAATGAAAAAGTGTTCTTCTGGCTGACCACATGTACATGTTTTTTTTAGAAAAATTCTGAATGCAGGTTATACCAGTCAGCTGACCTAGATGTGATGTCATCGTGTGCCAGAGCTGAAAGGAATGGAATCTCCACCCTAACTGTTTTGTTAACTTTTTAGTCTGATATAAGAGAGTAGAATTCTCATAACATCTTTCTGTGACTTTGAAAAAATTCTGCTATAAAAGCAGGTTCTGAGTCAGTTAAAGTTCAGTTCAGTAGTTGTCGTTCTTGTTCAATTGTCAGTTGTTGTTTTCTAGATCAGTAATTATCAGTCAGTTTATTTTCCAGAGCTGTTTAGCAATAATACTAGGAGTTGTTATTCCAGTTGCTGAGGACCAGAAAACAACCTGAAGAGTGGGAATAAATTCTTATCTTGCCTGACAGAAGTTAAGAGTATCATTTTGCCTTGCTAAGTTAATTAGGTTAGACAGGGATAGTTAATATTCACATAGTTAGGGAACTATAATAAGACAGTTAAGAGTTTTTCTACAAGCAGTATGAAATCTGTCCTACAGTGTTATTTTCATAATTCCTGTGTGTGAAACTCTGTAGTTTATTGGAATCAGTTATTCAGTGTATACATGTTTTAAATCATGTTATTTATTATTAAATATTTTACTGCCTTTTACTGTGACTGGCTATTTAGAAAGTACTTTTAGTAACCAGAGGGTGTTTATGCTTATTGTGATAATACCAGGGCCACTCCGAAAAGCCTTAGTGCTTGGATTACATGCTACCATTTATATCTATATTTATTTTACCAAATATAATTGAACACCCCTTTTGAAGGGTATTGTGGTATTTGACTGGTGGCAGCTATTACCGTGTAATCTGGGAAAGAGGACATAGCAGGTAAATATGTGCTAGTCTTTCCCAAGAGTGTTTGTAGGTGTGAATATGAACTATTTAAGTGTGAGAGTGTCAAATACCTAGAAGTGTGACACAGTGTTCTGCAGTGGTTAGTGGGAATACTCATTTGGGGACCTGGAGTGAAGCATATAGTCTAGTCCCAGGTTTGGAATCTTTTCCCGGTGTACTCTTATGGGAAATTGTGCATTTCTATTCCTGCTTTCAGTGGCGCTGCCTTACTGGAGACAGTGGTGAGGATTGAGGCTCCTTAGTTATTGCCCTGGATTTAAGTGGGGTCATCACAGGAATAACAAAAGGTAATAACCTGAGCCAACAATTTTGAAATAATCTGTTTTGTCACAGGTTGCCCCTTCTTCTTATCTTCACAAGAAATGAACAATTGATTATTAGTTCTGAAAGACTTTGTTCTGTCAAGACAGTACTAGAGTTGTATGTGGACATCCGAAGAAGTAATCTTTCTCATATCTGAAGTAGTGACAATCAGCTTTCAGCTTATCTTGTTAATCAGATGTTTTACCATCAAAATAGCAATATAAAAAAATGCTATGTTACCATTGTAAACAATCCAGCAAAGGTTTTCTTGTGGTAGAACCACTTGCATGATGAGTCGGAAGAAGGACAAGATAATTAAGCATTTCTTCACAGATTCTGGATTTTGAAGATTTATGTCATCATTTTTCACCATCAAATAACTACAGATGTTCAGTCCTTGCAAAGCTCTGAACTATAATAAAAAAATTGATATCAGTACTACTCCTCTGAAAAATGGAATAACTAATTATCTACACATATTTTAATATATGCAGTAACATATTTGTTTTACTTTTTGTTAAGATAAGGGCAAATTAAATAAGGTAAAGTATATTTTAATGCACACTTTTGGCATCCGCACTCAGAACTAAACCATGCACCCCACCCTACCCAGTGTGCAAATACAATTAAGTACCTAACACTGTCAATATAAAGAAATAGAGGTGCATTATTTTCTCAATTATTATAATCTGATATTGAGACCAAAAACATTCACAGTTGCACTCAGCATACAAACAGAACACAATGGGTCAATGTTACTGCTTCAAAGGTCTAAATTATTGTGTTCAGCCCTAGCGTTCACGTGCTGTCTGAGTGAAAGTTCCATATCCATGTTGGATTTCCACTGGTAATCCATTTTCCTTTCAAGGACATACTTTTTATGTTTACTGCCTACCCCAAGTTGTCACTGCTGTGTGCTTGCAGAGCATAACATTACAATATTAAAAGTTAACAAATAAGTAGAGACACTTGTCTTTTAAATACTGCTCAGAAGCTATTATGGCACCTTGGGTGGCTCTCATGGAAGTACTGCAGAACCAAAGGCAGCCTTGTTTCTGGAAGTCAAATCCAATTTGTAATGGGCAATAAAGCTATGAGCATTAGACCAGATAGCTGTTGCACAAATTTCGTCAATAGAAGTTCTAGATCAGAAAGCAGATGATATAGCCATCCACCTGGTGGAGTGTGATTTAGGGGGTCTGGGTAGGGAAAGACCTTGCTGACTGTAAACAAAGGAAATGCAATCAATTGGACATTTGGCTAATGTAACTGTAGAAACTGGTGAGCCCAATTTGTTTGGGGAGAGACAAACAATTGCTCTCAGTTTCTGAAATCTTTCATTCTGTGGAAATAAAAACAGAGTTGTTTATGTACGTCTAAAAGATAAAACATGTATTCACCTTTGTAGAGAAGAAAGGAGCCACTTTTGAGACTTTAAGTATTTTTCCTCTGTTTATTTGCTAAGTTTTTCTGCATAACCGCCTATTTTGAGCATTTTCTGGCTTGTTAAATTTGATTTCTGCATTAGTAACTGTATTTAGAGCACAACCTAGAGCTGTTTACTGAATTATCTGTTTGCACTTATTTTTAAAATCGTTTTTTTCTCAAAACTTGCATTTTATCTGTCTTTGGCCTAGCACTCTTGTGTGGGGTCATTTACTGCACTGTTATAACTTGCTGATACTTGTTAACCTCTGCTATCTCTGAAAAAACAAAAAAAAAAATCTTGCTTTTTTCCCCACTTTTCTGAGATTTAAAAAAAGTTCAGTTACAGGCTTGCTGTTCTTGAACTGTTTGTAAGTTTCTGTGAGGCCATTTTTGCTTGGGCTAAAGGAAAGTCTCTCTGTTGATCAGTGGCAGTGAAAACATTGAGCAGCCTGTCTGCCCCTGTGGGAGTGGTTACTGACTTGAAACTGTAGTTTTATTGGCCATTCTGGGTCAATTCCAAAACTCCTTCATCTTCCTCTCTTAAAACCCTCTTTTGCTGGGTTTTATGCGTTTTGAGCATAAGCAACAACAACGGGCCGCCTAATTGGGTTTAAACTATTCCTGGCTCCACAAAGTCTGCTCTTCACTTTTTCCCTTAGAACTGCTCTATCTCTCAATTTAAACACCATATTCTCATTCTAAGGCCCTTCACTGGTCCAATTAAGTAATCCTACAAGTTAGCACTATTAAACCATAAGCACTACTTACTCTTATACTCTCTACGATTACCCTGTCCTCTATTGGTCCGTCTTAAATTCAGTTTCCCTATTACTCTAGCATGTCCAAAGGTTAGTCAATGGTTTCCTCTCCAGTCCAGCTGGTGAATCTGGGAATTTTGAGGCAATGTTACAACTGTCTCATGTACACGGACAACCCTCTCCTCCTCCAAACAGGTTCAAATATATGTGAGAGATGCAACTATTTAGCCAAACTGGAGGCTGAGCTCTCTCTTCTCAAAACTGGTGTAACCAGTCAGGAGGAGAAGGTAACCTCACACAACACAATTCCAGTATCACATAGTCCCACCACATCAGCGAACCAAACACATAAATACACAAAAACATACTCAGAGGCTCTAAATAAAAATCTACCTAAGCAACAGAGACCTCCAAAGCAGACATCCAAGCAAGCGCTACCTCAAAATAAAACACACACAACACATAACCCACAAAGTCAGTGTGCCAAGCAGCCACAGCCCTTAAGGCTGAATAACACACCTGATACTCTTGTTATAGGTGACTCTATTGTCAGGCACACTGACGTCCCGCTCACCAGGCTGAATAAAGAGAAGGTCACAGTGAGCTGCCTGTCGGGCGCTAGGATCCGACACATAACGCAAGCACTCAGGTCACTCCAAAGCAAATACAAATATACCTCCCTGGACTACATGAAAAGAGACATAGAGGAGCTCTCTGATCAAGTAGCCCAGGCTGGTATGACCCTGACCTTGAGCAGCATCTTACCCTCACCTAGAATGATGCCACAGTACAAAGACAAAATGATCGATTTTAACAATTGGCTAAAATTTTGGTGTCATTCAAAGGGGATCCAGTGTCTGTCAGCCTGGGATGACATGCTCGACAAGCCACGTTGCTTCGCTAGGGACGGCTTGCACCTGTCACCACTGGGCTTTCGGATATTGGCAAAGGCTCTTGCCACCCCATAGTGCCTTTTAGGCAAGGCACAAAAGTCAAACACAACCCCATAGACAGCAGAAGGAACAAGAAACTAAGGGTAATGCTGCTAAAGGCGAGAAGTCTTAACCTCAAGATGCACCTTTTCAAGCTCTCCTCAGTATGGAGAACATCGATATCTGTGCAGTGACAGAAACCTGGTTCAAGGCTCCAGAGAGCACCCCAGCACTACCAGGCTATACCTCATATCATGCTTTTCCCCAAAACCCGGACCGAACCACAAAAGGAGGGAGAGTTTCCATATTTATCAAGGATATCCACACCTCCAGGTTAGTGGCATTGCAAAGTATCGGAGACCATCCATGTGCAACTAACAGTGGGCAAGACTGCTTTTCAGTTTATAGCATCCTACAGACCACCCTCTCAAAGTCAGGAATCCCATTCGGCTTTCCTGAAAACATTGGAGAACATGAAGATCTCTCCGAACACCATTATATTGGGCTACTTCAACTACCCAAACATTGACTGGAAGCACTACTCAAGCCCCAGCACCTTAGCCCAAAGATTCCTGGAAATTATAAACTCAAATGCTATGGAACAACTAGTCACCACTCCCACAAGAGGGGACAACATACTAGACCTGATCATTACCAACATGTGGACTCTATGCTCCACACCAGAAATATATCCCTCATTGGTAAGATCAGACCATAAATTAATTTCACTGGATGTCCACATCCCGACCCCACCCCAGAAAACCACAGTGAAAAACTTCTCAAAAGCGAACTTCTCACTTCTCAAAACCGAAGTGGAATCCTTCAAGGCCCCAGGGCCAGTGGAAACTACAGCCCAATCTGCAGAATCCTATATAAATGCATTCTACGGACATCTCCAGGAATGCATGGATCATGCTATCCCAAACAAAACCAAGACCCAATCATCCAAAGGCAGGCGTCCAGTCTGGTGGACCCCTGCCATAAATAAACTGTACAACAGAAGGAGGAAGCTACTATATGATAGAGCAAAATCCCTAATAGGGAAGGCATCTCTGATCAGTACTAGCAAAAAATTACAATCCCTCATAATATCCTCCAAGGCCAGCTTCGAGAGAAAAATTGCACAGGGCACCAAAGACAATCATAAGGCTTTTTTCAGTTATGTTAGAAACCTGGGATGCAACTCCCAGACTTGTTCCGAGTTGATTCTAAACAAAAAATACACTGAACCCACAGACATCGCCAATATCCTGGCAGACAGGTTCAGTGCAAACTTCTCCACCCCTTCCCCCCCAAAAGAGCAAATATCTATCCCGGCAGAGGGCTGCCTCCAAAACATCTCAGATGCTCAGGTGAAGGCTGCCCTCTCCAAAGCAAAAAACACTGCTTCCATGGGACCAGATGGCGTCCCAGGTTGCGTCCTACATGAACTACAAGAGGAACTAATCCCTCAAATAAAACAGCTATACAATCTCAGCCTCACTACAGGATATGTGCCCACAGAATGGCGTACAGCAACAGTGGTCCCACACCACAAAGGTGGAGCATCTACGGACCCTGGAAACTATCGCCCCATAAGCCTGACTAGCTTAGTCTGCAAGGCTATGGAGAGGATCATCATGGAGCTCATAAACAAAGACATTGGGGACCTACAGACACTAGATCCTACCCAGTTCGGCTTTGTCAAGGGCAGATCCTGCCTTTTGAACCTGGTTGACTTCTTTGAAACAGTCACCAAAGCCATAGATGAAGGGAAGGTAGTCCACACAGCCTATCTGGACCTTGCAAAGGCATTTGACACAATACCCCACTCGGGCATCATAGATAAGCTATCCAGCTTAAATATAAACCCTATGTCACAAGATGGGTCGCAAACTGGCTCAAAGACAGAACCCACAGAGTGAGAGTTGCTGGAGCCATGTCAGACTCAAAACCGGTCACAAGTGGCGTCCCACAGGGTTCTGTCCTGGGACCACTCTTGTTTGGTATATACTTTTCTGAGGTACAGGCAACGTGGGAGGACTATGGCTCACCAAGTTCGCATGACGACTGCAAACTGAAGCCATAATCAACTCTCCAGCTGACACAAACATCCTTCAAAAGGTCTCACAGAGACAGATAACTGGTGCCAGCGCCATGGTTTAAATCTAAATGCCAAAAAATGTATAGTCATACCCTTTGGCAAAAACAATGTGCCCACAAATTACCACATAGGCGGAAACCCATTAAGTACAGAGAAAGTTATTAGGGACCTGGGGACCCAAGTTGATAGCAATCTCTCCTTTGAAAACCACATTGCCAAAGTGGTTAGAAAGACCTTCTACATAGCCCACCTCATCACGAAGGGTTTCACATCTAGATCAAGAGAGGTAATCGTGCCTTTATTCATCCCTCATCAGGCCCATCATAGAATACAATGCCCCTTTTGGGATGTACCTTACCCGACACCTGCAGCAATTAGAAAGACCCCAAAAGTATCTCACCAAGAGGATCAAGGGTCTCAAACAGATGCCATATACTGCTCGGTTAAAAACTCCAGCTCTACTCAGTTGCATACCGCCTACTTCGAGGCGATCTATGCCTGACATACAAAGCTATGTCAAATCCAGAATTAATGGACATGCTCCACCTCAGTAAATCTAAATCCCTTAGAGCCACATGCTCGAGGGACTTGAACCTCAGCACAGAAATAAATAGAACTTGCTGGAGGGACAGGTTCATAACCCAGAGGCTCCCTTCGCTCTGGAATAGAATTCCAGTTCATGTGAGGCAGAGCACCTCACTGAATCTCTTCAAGAAGAACCTCGATAAGTGGATGGGGGATCGTAGGTTTGTCCCAGGGATTACTCCCGTGTCACTATTAGACAGAGGCACAGTAAACTAAACCTTAAAAAGGGCACAGTATACTCAAATCAAGGGGTGGCGTAAGCCATACAGAATCGGGCTAGGCTTATAATTGCCCCAGGGCAGATAGCCTAGTATGAACCTATGAACCTATGGGAAAGAAAACAGGCAAATTAATGGTGTGATTAATTTTCACCTCTGAGGCTACTTTAGGCAAGAAGGATGGATTGGTCCATAAGGTAACCCTGCCTTTGTAGAAGATGAGATATGGAGATTTGGAAGAGAGGGCCTGAAGTTCATAAACTTGTCTTGCAAACATGATGACCACTAGAAAAACAGATTTAGTTGATGGCTCAAAGGGGCTCTGAGTTAAATCTTGCAGCACAATTGTCAAATCCCATGGTGTGGTAGGGCCCTTCACTGGGGGCCTAAGCAAAAAGGTACCTTTAAGAAAAGCCTTGCACAATTTTGAGTAAGTTAATGAAAAAGCATTTTCACCTGAATGAAAATTAGATATTGCCGCCAATTACACTTTGATAGTAGAGAAACTAGCTCCTTGAAAAATATATACTAAGAACTCTAGGACAGTAAAGGTAAGAGCAGTGAATGAATCCATTTCTCTCTAGTGAGCCCAAACAGAAAATCTTTGCCATTAATTTTTGTAGATCTTCCCGATAGAGGCCTTGTGTGAAGATAGTAGTAACTGTCGCACTGAGGAGAAAAACCTGGGCTGTCTATCAGTGGAATTGGAGAAACCATGCAGTCAACTTGAGGTCTGGAATGTCCGGGTGATCCAGTCCCATGGGATAAGACAGAAAGTCTGGACTGGGGGTCCAGTATCTAGGGTGAATATAGAAGGTGAGACCAAAGGAGAGGGAACCACACTTGACGAGTCCAAAAGGGGGCAATGAGGATAACCATGCTCTTCAACCAAAGTGCCTTCTGTAAGAATTTGGGAATTTGGGAATTAGAGGTATTGAGGATAAGTGTAAAGAAGACTAAAGGGCCAGACATGGACTACAGCATCTCATGGTGACTCCCCAGGAGGGGAGATCAGGTAAAGAATCTGCTGCACTTGTTGTTGTGGGGAGATGCAAAGAGATCACAGCAAGGTTGACTTATTGATGCAAAATCCTTTCTGCCACTAACCAATTGAGGGCACACTCATGAGGCATCATAATAGACCTGCTATGTTTGTCCACTAGCATGTTGGATTTCCCTAGTATGTACATTGCAATAGGAAAACAGTTGGAGAAGGTCGCCCATGGCCACACTCTCATTGCCTCTTGACAAAGGGGATATGATCAGTCCCCCCCCATTTGTTGATTTACCAAACCACAGACATGTTGTCGGTTTGAATAGCAATTGTCCCAAAAGGAAGGGCATCCTGGAAGGCCAGCAATGCTAGGAGGGACTGCCTGCATCTCTAGAACACTGATGTGTGAATTAGTCTCTTCTGGGAACCATGTGCCTTGGACCGTCTGTCCCAAGAAATGCACCCTCACCCCAGTCGGGTGGCATCTGTGATTACCATGGCTACTGGGGGTGGAAGAACTAGACGGTGGTCTTGGAAAACGCACAACTGAATCCACCAACATACATGGTTTTTGCATACTCATGTGAGTTTGATTGGTAAGAACAAGGAATGGCGAAGAATTGACCACTGAACAGCTAGAGTTCATTGAAGAGTGTGCATATAAAAATTGGCCATAATAGACAAGGTTCTGGCTGCTGCTACTGACCCTAAGGCCTGAAGAATAAGTCTGGCTGAGGGAGAAGGATGTGAGATAACTTGCTCCACTTGACATCAGATGGTCCATACTCGATCTGGTGGAAGGGAGGCTATCTGACTGTGTTCAGTTGAGCAGCTATGAACTCCAAGCTCTGAATGGGTTGAAGATGATAATTGCAGATGTTGACTGAAATGCCTAGAAATTGGCATAACTGAAGCAAATAGTCCTTGGATTTTTCTAGGAGAAGCCTGGTTGCGGCAGTGAGTAGCCAATTGTCTAGGTATGGAAACACTTGGAATCCCAGTAGTCTCAAGTGAGCTGCTACCACTGCTATGCATTTGGTAAATACCCTGGGGTCTGTAGTGAGACCAAACGGCAGGGCTCTGAACTGGTAGTGACTGGCCCCCAGCCAAAGATACAGAAATCTTTGGAACCATCTGTTCATCCTGTTGTGATAGTATGCATCCTGAAGACTGATGGTACACATCCAATCTTCCTTGCACAGAAACATCACAATGGACTGAACCATGACCATTCAGAACTTTGGCTTCTTTACAAATTGATTAATTTTGCTGAAGACCAGAAATGGTCTAGGGTCTCCTGTTTTCTTTGGCACTAAAAAGAATCTTGAGTAAGTTCTGAATCCTTTCTGGTCTGGTGGGTCCTCCTGGATAACTCTTTTGTCAAGCAGCTTTTGCATTTCTAGGGATGCTGCCTCCCTCTAATTGGATGAAAACCTGGGGAGCCCTTTCCTTCTGTTTGGAAGAATCTATGAAAATGGCATAAATAACATCTGGATAGGATTTTTAGCTCCCAAGTATCTTTTGTTATTGAAGCCCAGGTGTCTGGGTGCAGTGGCAAATGCCCCCTGACTGCATCTATAGGTGGGTATTTGGGCAGTTCTTTAAGAGTGCTGAAAGGGTTTATCCACAAAGGAGTCTCAGAAACCCTAGTTCTGTGGGCCTCCCCTGCTGCGAGGTCAGCGTCTTCTATTAGAACATCCCCTCTCTGTCTCTGGAGGAGATATCCCTGTATGAATCTTGGAAAGGACCCTGGAACTTATAGAACCACATTTTCTTACTTCCTCATTGATTCCTGGAAAAAGATCACTGAGTGGTAAAAAAACATATCCCTACAGCAGACAAGGTCTTTCCATCCTGTTCACTCTGGGTAAGTGTTTCCTTACCAGTGAGGAGGAGAAGGTGATAAGAAAAATGTAAAACTATAAGAAAAAAGCAAGGAAACTACACTCACTGAAACAGAAATATACCCCAAAGCTGTACGAGAAGGATCTGCATCTGTAACGACATGTCGGCAAATTAAGTCTGAGGTGTTGCAGGTTGACAGGGGCATTATGAGTAAAAGGAGGAGCTTGAGAGTTGGATTTGAGAGTCTAGTAAATGTGCAGAGTCAGATCTGAGGATGGATCCGAGATCCAATACTTGAGGAATGAATGAAAGGGACAACATCAGATCCACTGAAATCAGTAAGCACTACTCGGACTATAACCGTTTGATTAATATAAACATAATAGGTATTACATGTAAAAAGGAAAGTTTGTATTTAACTGAAGAGTCAGACCTATTCTGCATTTTGTCTGATAAAAGACTCTGTTTTCAAATTGTAAACTATCTTTATGTTATTTTTGATTTTAATAAAGGTACTATGATTGTGCTGAATGAAGAGTCAAAGTTGTAAATGACTGATGAATGAATCAGGAAATTAATATATTATGTGATAGACGCCAACATATATTATTGTATAAAATTATCTCTGGTAATGCATGTGCTAGTACTAGGAATGTAGGCAAAAAGTAATAAGCATGGTTAATTCAGAAATTTGTGGATTCATAGATATGTAAAGGCTATCAAGTCTTATGACCATTTATCCCTCTCTCAGTACCCTCCCTCACTGACTGAAAAGAGGCTAGATGGCAAGATTCACAAAAATTATGTACTGGAAACGCTGACTGAAGGGAAATTGTTGACTGAAGATGATTGGTATAAATGAAATATAAAACATGCACAGTGGAAGGTATTTAAGAACTACTGAGATCTGTAACTACCACTGGAAATAACTACTGCATTTCATTTTTATGTCATATTTATAAAGAATGGCATTTCTATGTGCTCTTAGAAGGCAATTCATCTTCCTTAATAAGATCATCCAGTTCTTCAAGAAGGTGGAGTGACTGGATAATAAAGCATGCCTTTTTTAGAAAGAGTTGCAGCATCCAAAATATTTACTGGCTATCTAGCAATGCAAGGATGGAGGACAGTTTCACAAATAGCAGGAGATAAATAAAAATATCAGTGATTTATAATTGCTGCTATTCTGCTCAACAGAGTTTGAATCATAGAAATACTGGAATAAGCTTCACACAGCTATTTCTATGATGTCAGAACCATGGCTTTGAAAAAGGATGAATATAGTTAATATGTTGTTTATTCTGTGTGGAAGGAGAGAATTGGGTGTTGTAAAAAAAGCAGTAGGTGCATTTGAGGCAATACTACATAAAAGTATCTAAATGGCACAAATAGTGATACAACAGGCTGTGAAGGACCAGTTTGCAACAATCAGACAAAAAATATAAGTTAAGTAAAATAAAATATAATCTTTACTGTGACAGAGTTTGATTCTTTGGACTGGAATATAAATGAGCTTGCTGATAAGATAAGGAAAGAAAAAAAAAACAAGAGAAGGCACCATCCTACATTTACAATAGTAATGCAGAAGTAATAATGTTAAAGGAAACATATCCGAGTCACAGACAATATGAAACTTTTATAAAGAAAAGTGATGAGTATTTATTTGATGGACTAGAGGGATAGTGGAAAAACACTTCTTATTATCAGTTAATAGGGTATAAGAATAAAGATTGGGGAAACAATGAATGACAGACAGGAAATATGTATAAGGGTAAGATGTTGTCAAGATGTAAGGTTTACACTGGCTGGACTATTTAGTCCAACAACATTAATAAATTAATAAGACAGAATATAATAGGAAAAGTTATAGCCTTTCATCAAAGAAGTAGGATAGCAGCAGGGGAATAGAACATTATAGGAAATAATGAAGATGTCTCTGGAGGGCTAAGACAGCACAGAATAATGGCTGAGGGGAGATACTTACAGAAATATACTTATTTATTTGGGCTTATTGATGTTATGGAAATAAGTGAGAAAGAAGTGGAATATACTCATTTTTCAGCAAAAAATGGCTCCCTATTCAAATGTCAGCACTCAAAATGCTGTGTGCTGAAAAGCTGGGGAAAAAAAGGCCGAAAATACAGGAGAAATGGCAACCTCAAAAATCGCTCTTCTCCATAAAACTGCTTTTTTGCAACCCCTCCCCCCATGTTAGGGTCAAGCCCACCACTCCCCCAAACGTATATATACCAACTCTGAGATGACCATACCTTGGAGAAAAGTGAATATTCTGAGAGATGGCATCTTAGACTTACAAGTCCATTATTTTTGTCCATTCAGTCTCCTAGTTTCGGGACTCATTTTAGTGGGTCTCAACATTTCAAATGGTGACCAGATCAGATAGATAATACATATTGTAAGAATACCATAACATAGTCTGAACAATGAAAACACATCCAGTGATAGTGTCAGCCCATGTATGACAGGAAATAGGTTTTGTAAGCAAGTATAAGTATACTGTGAGACACCCTGGCATTTTCCACTTTTCCTTCTGGAAAGGAAGCCATCTTAGGATTGGGTAAGTCAAATTTTAACTGAAATGGTATTATAATTAATCCTAATCAGTGAAGACCTTGCAAAGAACTGGGGTAATTGTAAACTGAAGATAAGAAGTGTGGTCATAATGAAAACGAATGAGATATTGAATAACAGTCACATTGGGAATTAAGAGGGCTTAAAAATAAGGGATTTATGGAACCAAGAAAGAATAGGTGGAACACAATAAGTTGGAGTACAATTGAAAGAAGCTAGTTGTTTACGCAAAAGTATTTAGAAAACACAAATAAATATAGAGGAATGCCTTTAAAACAACATTTGATACTGTCCCTAGATAAATTGTTGGCTCAATGTTTGACTCCTAGAATTCAGCAGTAACACCTTTAGCTTTTCTTAGTTTTGATTTGCTATATCAGAAGTACTTTCAGTTTTGTGTTGCATAAAAAAGGCACTATGGGGGAGGACAATGTTTTAGCTAGTATTTGAAAGCCTAGAGGGGAGAGGTATGGACCATGCCTGGCAAAGCAGTATGGTCTAGTGACCATTTCATTCCATGCTGACAAATATTGCACCACCTTAGAATGACACCAAAATATAAGCCAATTACTAAAGTCAGTCATCTTCTGTATGTATTGTGGCATCACCATTGGAGAAGGTAAAATGCTGCTGAATGATAGGTTCATACCAGCCAGGGACACATGGTGTGAGAGCTTCATTATGTCTCTATTCATATAGTCTAGGGAGGTACATCTCAGGTCATTTACACTCACTCACATGGATTATGACTGAGTCACACTGGTATTTGTGATCCAATGACCTGAGATGCTGCATAATGTGGAAGATCTTGGCCCCTGATAAGCAACCGTGACTTCCTCCTGACTCATCCTGGTGAGAGGGTCATCAGCGTGTCTCACAATGGAGTCTCCAATGACCAGAATGTTGGATTGTGTGCCTTACGGACTTAGAAGTAGAGGCTCCATGAGATGTGGCTCTATGTGTTGATGTGGATGTTGTTTTGAAAGAATGCATTTGAGGCTGCTGAAGGTATTTGTTATGTGTACTTCATCTAGGAGGTCTTTGGGGTTTAGGAAGATTACAGTTAAGTGCCTCAGCATATGTGGGCCTGTTTGCCTGCTTTGAAATGTGGGTATTGGGTATAGAGTTTGTACTACTGACAACTTGATTCACAATAGGAGTGCTTTATGTGTGAGCTTCACCTCCAGTGACATACAATTTCAGTTTGTTAAAGAATTAGCTGGTTGTCAGTAAATATAAGGCAACTTCTACATTGCCTCAGGATGCCCATATTCACCAAGCTGGTAACAGACATAGTGGGAAAGTTCATATCCATGGCAACAGACCCTTTTTATCGATTAGATGACTGCACTGAGAATATAAAGTAATGTCAAGAGCATCTGGTTTGCAACTCTGGGGGCTGTGTTTGTCACTGCAAACTAGTTGCCATGTGTGCAGCTATGTATTAGTGAAATTTCAAAGGTGCTTTTACAGGGAAAAATGTCAACTCAAGGTGTTTACATCTATACAGGGCACTGTCAAACCATTGAGGGTAAACTAAAACATAGTCCCAGATGATTTATGGATGAAGTATTTAGGGAGATATTCTGGTTAGGTTAGACAGAAGCTAATCAGGCAGAACTTACTGAAAAGGAAAAATTAGCCTTGTCAAGAATGATGAAAAGAGGGGATTCGCCTGATTGACTACTGTCTGGATACTACTAGTGCTGGTTTCACCACAGCTTCATGCTGCTGGAATACAATACTTCTTTGCTTATTCTCTTACCAGAGGCAAAACAGTAGCAGCTTTTGATTCCACCAGATGTCATTTATATAGTGCGAGTCTGGCCAAGTCATTTCACCAGACAGTGCTTCTGGGTTGTCTCTGAAAAAAAAACTTGTATCCATGAGGCTGTCTCAGGCTGTTAACAAATTTTTTACATATTTGTTTTTTTAATTCCTGCGCCCTTCATATAGACCCTAATTAGTGTTCTATGTCATGCTATTTAAATATGAACCCCCTGCATATCTATTGTAGTTCATAGTTAGATGCATTTTCAATACATGTGAGTAACAATGGAAGAGAAGTGCACCATTGCTCATGTTGTCCGTTTTCAGTATGAGAATGTTTTGCTCAGCAATTTAATGTAAAATTTTTAATACAAGTAAATTAAATACAGATGTCTGTGATCACTGTAAAAGTAAAGAAGAAAAATATAGTATACACACTGACAGTTTTCAACAGTGTTTTAATGTAACTGGAGAGAGATGGCCAAATAATGGGATACTGATGTGGGAGCAGGGGGGGGTGGATCATGTCCATTACTCTGACTAGGTCCCTATTCATTTGACCATTATCTAGCTTTGTTCTTATTGTTCAGAAACTATACAGATGTATTTAGCCACATATGTATGCCCTTTGGTTTCTTTTAAACCAGATAAAGGGGCAGTCCGGGAGCACTGTCTGGTTAAGTGAGTTGCTCAAAGTCAGACAGTAGGCAAATGGAAGTAGAATGAATCAAACTCTGTACCCTTGATTACAGGAGACAGTTCACTAGGAGCTTAGAGCCTTAACCCTCTGCACTAACTACCAGACCTTCATGCGTGGCTTCATACCTTCACTCACGGTTTCATTTTCTGGTAAATCACAGAAGGTTAAAAATCACCATGGTTTATAGTCAGTCAGTAATATCAGTTATTAGAGTAATTTTTTTTGTTGTTGTTGATCAAATGTTCACAAAATGCAAGCTGATGCACAAACTGATGTTCTGTTAACTTTTTAAGTGAATTAGAAAAGTCTACTTCTTTTTTGTCTCCAATTTTGCAGAACTTTGCTGATTATGCCTCATATTTATGCCATCCCTAGTTAACTTCTTTTTTCTGGTAAATCGCTAGGGATTACTATTAATCAATAATGCCAGTCATTAGTCTCATAGCTTTTATTATTCAGAGAATGAACGTCCATATAACACTTATTACTCTGTTAACGTTTTAAGCTATTTGGATTTGCCTGGCACTTATGTTAACAAACGGCTTCCAATGGTCAAAGGTACATGGCTTAAATCCTTTCACCTCCATTTGCCTACTTTGTGACTGAGAAAATCACTTAACCAAACAATGCTCCTAGGTCACACCTGAAAAAGGGCACTCTGCCCATTAGGTTTACCTGATTAATAAATGCATAAAATCATTTTTACATTTTGTCCTTTTTTGTCTTGGCTTTTTTTTTCAGAATTTTTGAGCAAAGAAATTGAGAGGTATTTTGATTTGTTCCTTAAAACAATATGTGGCTTCTAGCACATTGTTGTAGACTGTGGTCAATAAATAAATACAGATACATGAGTTTCAGATTCTGAATCCTTCAGAAAATGCTTGATAATGCAAAGCTTTTTTATGAGCCTTCTAAAAATATATGAGAAATATTTAAAAAGCATTCCTGACTGTATGTGCTTGTTTATGATTTTTGAGCTAAAATGTTGAGAGGGCAAAGGGGAGTTGCACTTTATTGTTCTGACATCAATGGGCTGAGATACATTTCTGGGCCATTATTTATGAATGCATTCTTTCATCTGATCTGAAGCAAATGTCCAAAGTGTACAGTCATACAAGTGGATGTAATTCATGGATATGTATGTATGTATGTATGTGTGTGGGGGGGGTCAAAGATCATAATATTATCAACCCAGCTAGTAGAATGAAGCAATAATAACTGAGATAGGGAGAAAATCTAAAGTTGTTTTACAATGAGAATTTGTAACAAGAGATGCTAAGACAGAATATGAGAATAATTTGCTTATTTTTTTTTGGGGGGGGGGGGGACTGGACATCTGCAACTCAAGTCTCTAGCGCTTGAAGAGTTGAGTCTGTGGTAAAACACAATATATTACAACTGCTGTATAACTTCTTAGTCTTATAAATAGTATAAAAGGAACATTTTATATTGTGATCAAGTAATGGTTTTGGCACGCAAATAAAGACTGGGGATAGCAAAGTCCTGTGTTTAAGCACATTGTGAGCTTCCTTCTGTCTGTTACTAAATGCATCATGCTTTACTAATCTGTTCCATATTGTACTACATGTTCCATTATTCTGTAATTTGAAGATGGAAAGCTGACTATGGCTGTAGTCTCTAATTCTTTTGCTTGTTGATGTTAAGGATGGTATGGTATTTGTGATGTTGCAAGCCTGCTCTTACCTGTATTGCTTGATGCTGGCTGAAGCTGACTGTTTGTTTCTTTTTTTTGGGGGGAGGGGTTGGACTTTTGCAACTTGAGTTGTTTCTCCTAGGAGTCTCTAATGGTTTAAGAACTGGGTATGTAGTAAGAGGAATATAAAGTAACTTTTTAACCATACTGTGAGCTCCATGTCTAGTTGCTAATAAATGTTCCACATTTTACCCATTTGTTTATCCTCATGAGTCCTGCTTCCTTGTGGCATACTGCATAACTAGACATACCATCTGGAAGCCACAGACATAGTTAGTATCCACAATATCAAAGATATAGTAGCTCAAAACACTGACACTGGCATAATTAGCTGAAATTGTAGAAATAATTTCAGATTCTGGAAGATGAGAAAGGTGTTGTAAAACTTTGCTCAGCATTAGTACCTGGAAGTAATGCATGCAGGTTAACTTATTAGCAGCTATATGGTGTGGAATGTCACACCTGTAGCAGCCTACAAATATCTTGCATTCCAGAGTATTTTCTGAAAATAAACTTAAAAAGCATAAGATAAACAAATATAAATATCTTGTGAAAAATAAAAGCTATTAAAAACATACATATAGCAATGCTATCAGTAAGACGTATTCTTTACAGTGCATTCACAGTCTTTCCATAAATACTATATTATAATGCACTCAAACCCCAAATTATATTTTATGTTAAACAAATTACCATATCTTGGAAACTATACCACCTAGATGTATATTGGTAGAACATTTTTGTTAACCAGACATAAGATTTCACATATAAACAAGAAATTCCTGTATGAGTACATGTTCATTGAGATATCTGCAGAAATATGAAAACATGCTTTATTGAATAATTTGCAACATAAGTTCCCCCACCATGTACCAAGATTCCCACTCTGCATTCCTAAACACCCTGGGAAATATTAAGGTCCACCCCAACATACTCATACTGGGTGACTTTAACTACCCCTCCATTAACTGGGAAAACTACTCAAGTACCAACAAACTTGTTCAACGTTTCCTGGAATTCATTAATTCCAATGCCCTGGATTAGCTCATTCTTACCCCCACTAGGGGTAGCAACATCCTCGATCTGGTTATTACTAATATGGGCAACCATTGCTCTACACCAACTGTCAACTCCTCCCTGGTCAGATCTGACCACAAGCTAGTCACCATAGGTATCCACATCCCACTCCCCCACCCCCCGTCGTAAAGGTAACCACCGTAAAACACTTTTCCAAAGCTAACTCTGGGCTTCTAAAAACTGAGGTGGCTAAATTCATGATGCCCATGCAAATACAGAATAAATGCAGGACTGCTGAATCATACTCCAATGCACTTTACAAACATGTACACAAATGCATGGAATGGGCCATTCGCAATAGAACCAAGACACTCTCCTCAAAAAAGGAAGCCAATCTGGTGGTCCCCTGCCATAAACAAACTCTACAGCAGAAAGAAGAAACTGTTGCAGAACAAGGCAAAGTCCAAAGACTGGAAAAACTCCCTTGTTAGCCTCAACAAAAAGCTGAGATGCCTCATCAAATCCTCTAAAGCTAGCTATGAAAACAAAATTGCAGCAGATATCAAAGACAACCACAAGGCCTTCTACAGTTATGTCAAAAATATACAAGGCAATGCTCAGATCTGCTCGGAGCTACTACACAATGGTAACTCCTATACTGAGCCAACAGACATTGCCAATATACAGGCCAACAGATTCAGTGCCAACTATACCACCCTCTCACCCCCTAAAGGGCCAATCACAATACCTGAGGAATGCCTGTTGTTGTGTCTTTCGGCTTTTCCCAGTTAGGGGTCACCACAGCGGAACTCCGGTCCGCTAATGATTGGCAGTAGATTTTTAGGTGCCGAGTTGCCAGCCCTGACGCACAACCTTCAATGAAGGTACGCCCATTCATGCATGTCTCCATGCAGAAGACGCTCTAGCTGAGAATCAAACCGGACAGCGTCTTACTGTGAGGCGACAACACTACCACAGCACCACCACCTGAGGAATGCCTAGTACCAATATTATACCTACGCAGATTAAAATCGCACTGTTCAAGGCCAAGAATACAGCTTCCATGGGACCTGACAATATCCCTGGCTGTGTTCTACATGAATTGCAAAATGAACTGGCAATACACTTGTGTGCCCTGTTCAATCGCAGCCTCATTTCAGACTTTGCCCCCACCGAATGGCACACTGCTACAGTCATCCCACTCCACAAAGGGGATGTGACTACAGACCCTGGGAACTACCTCCCCATTAGCCTGATGAGTCTGGTATGTAAGGCTATGGAATGCATCATCATGGACCTAATAAATAAGGACATAGGGAATCTCCAGACTCTAGACCCCACACAGTTTGGATTTGTTAAATGTAGATCATGTCTGCTCAACCTGGTAGACTTCTTCGAGTCTGTCACCAGAGCTGTAGATGAAGGCAAGGTAGCTCACGCAGCCTACCTTGATCTGGCCAAGGCCTTCGATACAATTCTTCACTCAGGAATCATAGATAAACTCACTAAATTAGGCATCAACCCCTATGTCACAAGGTGGGTTGCAAACTGGCTTACTGATAGAACCCACACTGTGAAAGTAGCAAACTCCAAGTCAGACTACCAACCAGTCACGAGTGGAGTCCCACAGGGATTGGTCCTGGGCCCTCTCCTGTTTGGCATCTACTTTTCTGAAGTCCAGGCCAAAACCAAAGGACTCTGGCTGACCAAGTTCGCAGATGATTGCAAACTGGGAGCCATTATCAGCTATCCAAATTATGTCAACATTCTACAGAAAGGCCTCACGGAGACCAATGACTGGTGTCAGAACCATGGGCGTAAACTCAATGCCAAAAAATGCTTCGTCATTCCCTTTGGGAAGAACATGGTACCCATGAACTACCACATCGATGGTAGTCCACTGAACACCAAAGGTGTTATAAGTGATCTGGGAACACAAGTGGATAGCAACCTCTCCTTTGACAATCACACTGCCACTGTAGTCAGAAAATCCTTCTATGTGGCACATCTCATTACAAAGAGTTTTGCATCCAGGAAGAAAGAGGTCATTGTCTCTATCTACTCTTCCCTCATTAGACCAATTATTGAGTACAATGCCCCCATTTGGCATGTACCTCACTAGACATATGCAACAACTAGAAAGACCACAAAAATACCTCACTAAGAGGATCCTAGGCCTTAAACACTTACCCTATGTGGAAAGACTAAAAAAACTCCAGCTTTTCATGATATCATATCGCCTACTTAGAGGCGATCTCTGCTTGACCTGCAAAGCCATGTCAGACCCAGCACTGTTAGATATGATACAGCTAAAGAAATCCCAATCCCTCCATGTGCACGCTCCAGAGACCTCAACCTCATTACCACAATCAACAGAACTTGCTGGAGGGACAGTTTCCTAACTCATAGACTGCCCATGCCCTGGAATAGACTTCCCTTACACATCAAGCAGAGCACCTCACTGGCCCTCTTCAAGAGAAATTTTGATGAGTGGATGGGAAATAGAAAGTTCACCCCAGGGATCATTTCAGTGGCCCTGCTGAACAGAGGCACTGGGAAATAACGTTGGGCAGCATGTTGCCAGAGAATCCTTTGGGCTAGGCTTTTAAAGACTCCAGGGCCATTAGCCTAGTACACTCCTATGAACCTAAATAAGACTGAATATTTTTAAAGATGCACAACTTACAGTGCAAATATGAAAGATAATTTTCTTCAAGAACATCTGTTTCACCTGATCTCTTACAACAGCTTTTGTAAGTCAATTGCTTTTTATACATACGGAAAAATTGTTTATTTTCATAATTACTAAAAATAGCTAGCAATATCTCAGGTATAATGTGATATAAATAGACACCAACAATGAATTTTTCTGTCTCCCAACATGACATTTCACACCACACCTCTCAACAACATGCAGGGCTCTCAGCTATGAAAATTAAAACATATATATGAACATATGAATAAGTGGCAATTTAATTGATTAATTTCTCTACTACACGATATCCTAGAGTAACAATTTTAGTTTCATTTTTGTTAATAATGCTTTTTACTTTAGCATTGCTAATTATTAGCTGATAAGTCACTTGGTTAAAGAAGCCTGGCTCAAAAAACGTTTGGATGTCATAAGGAGGTATAGGTGGGAAATGGAGGAATACCAAAATGGCTTTATAGGCTTGAGTGAGTTAAATAATCAGTAGCTCTCACTGCCAGGCATGTAGAACTATACACTCTGTTGCGAAACATATCCAGAATTCTGGATCCTTTGGAAAGGATGTCTGCTCTTGGAAGGTTGAGGTTAAATTGCTTATCATGCAGGAGGATGTTTAGTCTCCTCAAATGGAGTCCTGGTGGACCTATATGAGATCAGTTCTAAATTAAGTGAAGACTGCTTGAAGATTTGCTTCTGTTACAGTTCATTTAATGGAGACTGATACTTTAATTGTATGGAATGAAAAGGGTTTAACTTGGTTTAGGCTTTATTACTGAAAATTACACTACTATCAGCCTTATCAGTAAATGCGGGACTGACATTGGTTCTGACATTTCAGGTAAAGCTGACAGTGAGTGACAAAACTAATGGAAGTAGGCTAGTATCAGTTTAGCTACCAATATCAAAAGGACATTAGAGGAATGATTTAACTCTGCTGAGTGAACGAGGGATGGGCCTTAGACACTGGAAAGAACTTCTCTGATTTTTTATATTCTTTTGTTGATATTTCATACTTTTACATACAACATGTTCCACCAAGTACTTTAGCTTACATATTTTTCATTTTTTATAGTACGCATGCACCTTCACAATCTTTTCAATGTGTTCAGCACATATCTTGTAACAGAACCTTTTCAAAATGCATTATTCTTTCTCATTCACTATCAGTCATTTCCCCTTTTTTCAATTGGTTCGCATCTACCTGGTGTGGGTTCCCTGTGTTTACCCTATATCTAGAAACTACTATACCCCATTTATTTGAATACCCCTTACTCAGTTTGAGTTCCTAGTCAATCTCGTTTTCTGATATTACTACTCCTTATGTCAAACTTCTGCATTTTCTGTTCCTTTTACCAATATCTCGCTATGTATTTCTTACTTTACATTGACATAACTAGTAATTGGAATCTTTTCGGCCAGTTCCTGCCTTTTCCCTAACTCTAGCAGGCATATCCCTATCTGTTTGCTAGGGTGGTTCCCCAAATCTTGTTCCATTTCTTGACTGGTTCTTCCCATATTATTTTTGCCTAACCACATCTTAGTAGGTGTATTATTCCTGCTTCCATTCCCAACATATTTAACATTTCATGCCTTCCTTTTCCTTTCTTCTTCTGTCCATTTTAGGGCTTTGCACCATTTGCTAAGCATTTCCATTTGCTGGTCCCTCAGATGGTTCCAAGTTTTCAGTTTCCCTGCCATTCTTAGTTCTTCTTCTTGTTCTTCAACCACTTCCTAGCCCTTGGTTTCTTTCCATTTCATCTTGACTTTTCGTATGTCTGTCTCCTCGTTTTCCTGTAAGGCACTACAGATCAAACCTGCTCTCCCTTCCTTTCCATCCTACCAATTCTCTATTATGCTAAGGCTCCTATTATTTCCTTATGATCTCCAGCACTCACCCTTTGTTAGTTTGTTCTTGTTATTTTTTTGAAGTGTTTCTTCCATTGCTGTTTCATTTAACCATTCTTCCTTTCAGTCCACACCTCTTTCCATCTCCCCCACAGAAGCTTACTACTCATTCCTCATTCTTTATCTTTATCTAATATAGTTTTATCATCCCTTTGTCTTTCATTCTTTCTGCTTCTCTCCCCCAGTCCCCTCCCTTCTAGTCTCCTCTTTCCATATCTCGTCTTTTATGCCCTTGTTCTATTTAACTCATATTTTACTCCTACCTTCTCCAGGCTTTCCTCAATTGCCCACCCTACTTCTCATTTTGGTTACCTTTCTCTGGTTTCTGTCTTGTTTTTCACTGATTGTGTATATTTTGACTGCTGGCCCCTTCCTTTCCTCAGTGACTGATGTGTTTTGAAGGCCAGTACATACCTCAGTCTGCATGATATGCTCAGATCTCCGCTTTCTTTCTCTCTTAGTTTGCACCCTCTTCTCTGCTATTCTAGTATGATTCCATTTCTCACATGCTGCACACCTTTTACATCCCTAAATTCCTAAAACTGGATAATGCAAAGAAGTAACCTCCATGGTGAGTCTTGTAGCAACCTTCCCTTCAGGAGGAATAACACATGTATTTGGTTTAAAAAAATCTTATTTATTTATTCTCCAATGGATGAACATCCTTATTTAACAACTTGATTACTTTTTGTATCTCTGTAGTTCCTGTCTTTTTTTTGTCATCAGCATGTCTTAGTGTGTAACACGTTTCGAGACTGGTCATCATCCTCAGGATGCCTATCTTGCCTGTCAGTATACAAGCTTTGTTTCTTATTATGGCTTGGTAATGCTCCACATTTTACTTAAGTTTTTTGTAATTTTCTTCTTTAGTCTTGTGGACTGTTTTCCATGCCTTTAACCATAGGTATTGGTCTCATAGTTTATGTATTAAGCATCCTAATATACCTCTTCCTTTGTTCCTTCCCACACTGATCCATACAATTTTCCTCACATTGCATTCCAACCCTGTGTCTTTCCTAAAACTATCCATATCGTCTAATACTACCCTTCCCACCTTCTCCTCATTCTCTGCCAGTAGCATGCATTCATCTGTGAACAAGTGGAACTCTGCTTTGCTACTTCATCTTAGTTTCAGTTATTGTAAGCTTTCCTAGCTTTTGAGTTAACTGTGCCTCATTTCCAGGATAAAAATGTGTAATGACAGCAGACACCCCTGTCTCATGCCTCTTCTGTCTCAGAGGTCTCTGTTTACTTGGTTAACTGTTGTAGGATGTAGCATTTTAGTCATCCTATGAACTTTTCTTCAAGCCCTATATGGCATAAGAGTCTCCAAGAAAATGTCAGACAGTATAATCATTGCCTTTATCAACTGACTGCTTTCACAACACTCCATAATCTTAAAACAGTCTAACAGCTGTCCACATGATCATCTCCCCTGTACAAGCCACCAGACTTTGCTGAATTAGACTAGACAAGACCTCTTTTATCATGATTGCTAAGATTTTGGTGACTACATTTGTGATGGCTATTGGTCTGGTAACATCAGAATCCATTATTCTCTTAGTCTCCTTCAGTAACAAAACAACTTTGACTCTTCCATTAAAGGAGCTAGTTTGTCCTCTTCACCACACCTGCTAAGGACCCAAGTTAGATGCTCTTTTACATCCTCATCGGCAGCAGTGGTGTGAACATTTAGTCTAGATGACTGTCACTGTTGAAGTGACACCCTGACCTCATGTGCAAAGATGGGAAAATGGTTGCAGATACCAATCTGTAAAATTCTGTTGGCAGCCCATCCCAGCCAACTGAGTTTCCCACCAGGAGGCTCTTTACCATCTTCTGTATGTCTTCTGATCTTATTCTCCTATATAGTGATTCTATGTCCTCTTGCTGTAGTCTCCTGTCATCCATCTGTAACTTAACTGTTTTTCTCTCTCTTGTTTGTGTTCTGTACAGGTTTTCACCGAATTCTGTTAGTAGCTCTTTTATTTCTTCCACACACTCTCTTCTATTCCCCCTCTTGCTCTTTTAGTTTTGTTACCTTTCTACCTTCCCTCTTCGCTTTTAGCTCCAACACTATGGCTGGTCCTGTTTTCCCCCATTGTTACACTCGAAATCTATCCTCCTTGCTTTCTCTGCTTGAGTAGTAGGTGTTAACCAGCTTTCTTTATTTATTTTAGACCCTCCTCTTTCTCTCCATCTGTATTTCTGTGGTACCCTCTGTGCCCTACTTGTGCCTCTCTTAATTCTCATGCCGTTTCCTTATCACTCTTACATCCATTTTCCTCAGTATTCATGCTTCCTTTGTAAGCCACTCCCACAAGGTAGACATCCAGTTCCTATGCTTAGTCGGTCACTTCCATTCATCCTTAATGTTCTTTGGACTCCTGTTCTGATTTTCCTTTGTTTTGTTCCCTTGTTCTTCAGTTTGCTTCATACCATTTCCTTCATTGACTCATTGTTTTTCTTAATCTATTGTTTACCCTTATACTCACTTGGACGTGGTCCTACTTCAGCTACTTTAGTCTCTGTTTCAGTCTTCACTAAGAAACCCAGTCTAGACTACTTCCTTGTGTGCATCCTTATCTTGTGAAAGTGAATTCTCTGGGTCTTCTGTCCATTTCCCAACAAATTTTTAGCCACCCTCTACTTTCCATTTCCCTTAGCAGCACACACTCCTTCCACCTCACCCATTATCATACAGGCTTCCATTTAGCATTATGTTGAAATGTCCTTCCATGATCTTGTTTTCCTTTTCTTTCTCCCCCTTTTCTCTGTAAGAATCTGCTAAAGAAGTCTATTCCTCCATGTTTTGGGCCTACACACACTCGCACACGCACACACATACACACACACACACACACACACACACACACACACACACACACACACACACACACACACACACACACACACACACACACACACACACACACACACACACACACACATGCACACGCACACACACACACACACACACACACACACACACGCACACACACACGCACACACACACACACACACACACACACACACACACACACACACACATACACACACACACACACACACACTCCTTACCTTCTATTTCATGCTTTCACGTTTATCTTTTGGTATGACTCATCTACCGTTATCACTTTCTTTTAGTCTCGCTCTCTTTACTTCTATGCATTTTCTTAATAGTACTGCTGCTCCCCTTTTCTGGCCCTTTCTCACATAACCTACTTCTACTCTTCCTCTTCTTTTTATCATTGGTTTCCTTTTGTCTTTGACTTTTAGTTTTTTCCTACAGCAGCATGATGTCTACTCTCTAGACAACAAATGTTGAGTATTCTCTGTCTTTTGACAGGATTGCATATTCAGAACATGTCAAACGATAAGCTTCACCCTCCCATTAACTACCCCTTCTACCAATTCCTTCCTCCTTGACTAAATAGGTTCCCTCCTTCCCCATCCTTATGCACTGGTGGTGCCTGGGCGCAGCATCTCTTGGCTTTCTCCTGATGCTTGCCTTTGAGAAGTCTCCCTCTGTTCCATGTTACCCTATATATTCTGTGATGGCTTGGCTTTCTCCTGATGCTTACCTTTGAGTAGTCTCCCTCTATTCCATGTTACCCTATATATTCTGTGCATTTTACCCATCACTTTATTATTCTTACTTATTATTGTCCCTTTTATTTCTTACATGTCTCTTCCAACTTTAGCACATTTTCTCCACTGTTTCTATCTCTGGGCCCCCAAGCTTGTACATTGCTCCACTTTAATTCTCCTCCTCCTATTTTACCTGACTCACTTGTTTGCTTAAATCTTTTACTGTTTGGATGCAATTGAGGAATTTGCTACTCTATGTTCTTGTTTCACCTGCCTTTCTTCTACCTTCTTCTCCATTTTGCCCAACTGGATTTTCCTCCTATTCCTATGTTTACCCTCATAAAAGTGCTTATGTCTTACCCATGAAGGGACCTTGTGATATACTCTTCTTTATATAAACTGCCTTCTTTGGCTAAATATCTTTGTTTTCTTGCTCACCTACTCAGTTCATATGCTCATCTGCTGAGGACAATATTCTGGATGCACACTGCTTTCTGGGATGTAAACATCACACTGCTTTACTTTAAAGACTAGCCTTTTCAAATGTCTCTTGTTTTTTCTCACAATTTTCTTCCCTCACCCAAGCTTATGTTACTTGTTAGCTTCCCATTGCCTTGTAATTTAACCCTGCACCTTCAAAGTAATTTGTTCAGTGCAGTGTTAGGAAACTGCAGCCTTCTGACACTCTCCCCTCTCTGTTTCTGTTTGAAAACACTAAGTTTATTTTGTCTCTTCTTCACTGTGGTGATACTACTTCTGTTTATTTCCAGTGTTCTGTATTTCATGTTCCCATCCCAGCCTTCCCCTGTTTAAGCTGTTCTACAGGGATGTTCCTAATTCCCTTTGTACCACAATTTATTAACTCATTGTTATTTTCACACTAGCCTGCAAGCTCAGCTCTCTTTTGCTTTGAAGCATACTTTCCAGAGGTATCAAACTTCCCCATCCCCCTGAAGCTGCTTCTGTTCAATGTTTTGCAATTAAGCATTTGCCTAATCCATAGTCAGTAGTATTCTTCAGCCTTCATTTTTAAGGTGTTAGTACATGCAGTCTGTGAGAGCTCCTATCTCAGATTTGAGGATGGGTTCACTCCTATTGCAGAACTCCCTTGTGAGAGAGGATCCATGCAACTGTGAGGGTTTTCACAAGGCCCAAGCAGGGAATGGAGTTTGTACCTGTGGATAACAGTGTTACCTCAATGTGGCTATGAGCCACAGAAATTTAAATTCTGATTGCTTTTGTGCATATGCACCTAGCAGCTGTTTAAAGTATTCAGCCTTCTTGGAGTCTGTAGAGGGGTGGTTCTTGATTGGGTATGACCTTCTAATAATATATTCCTACTGAGAGAATTCAAGGCTCATGTGAGGAATGATGGAGATATTTGGAGGGACATGACTGGAAGAATGGCTTCCTTGATGTAAATCTAAGTAGGAAATCATGATAGAGCTTCTGTGGTAGCTATGTGTCATCTATAAACAAACACCATGTTGAATCATAACACTGTTAGTAAATGCAATTAGTACTACAACATCTTGGTGCAAAGGCCAATGATAGATGCTGTAGCAATGTCATCAGACCTGAAGCTGTTTGTTTATGAGACTTAAGTAAAGAGAGGAGTTAAGCTGCCAACTATCATCACATGGTGGTGAGTTGGAGCAGATGATTAGTGTGATGGATGAACAGACCAAGAAGATCCAGACGTGTTGTGAAGGTATCCCAGGAACATCTATCAGATACTTATGTGTAGGATAAGAACATCCTTCTCCTCCATAAAAGCTTCTTCCATACCACAGAAGAGTTTGGGACATGGAGTTTAAATGGGCCTTGTTTAAGACTTAAGTAGTTCAAGCAGTGGCAAGGAGCTATGGCCAAATAGTTGTTGGGGCTTGCCATGTTAGTAACCCTAGGATTTGCTGGTAGTCAACAGCAGAGGGTAAAACTGTCATGTTAAAGAATGAAGGCCTTCATGCAATACTACTGGGGAGGTTCTTTGGTTTTGACTTATAGGTTCCTCAGGCATGGAAGCAGGAAAAGTGTCTGATGCTAAAGCAAAGGCTTGGATGAAAAAAGCAATTGGTGAGACAATGTTTAATGACTTTTTACACAGTATCGTGGTATTCATGATGCCAGTAGATTGCATCATAACTTACCTTTCATGGGTGACTTAAATAAAAAGAAGTGCCTACTGAACATCCTAAGTCATTCTGCTTGTTTAAGACAGATGCAACTTATCAACTATTTGATATTCTTCATCCATGTAACTATAAAATGTGCTGTTTCAAGCTCCTTCAAATGTATATGGGTTTCTGTACAATTTAGCAGAGAACTAGCCAAGCACATACCATTGAGCATTAATGTAATTAAATGAGTAAGAAAATGAAAAAAAGATAACTTACTGTCAGTCCTGCATTTCCATGTTCAAAGCCATTTGGAAAAAAGGTAGCCTTAAACTGGTTTACATCAGTGATATGTGTCCAATTGTCACAACTGAACTGCTGAAGGTACCTTCCATAACACTGAAAAATTGCAAGTTTGTACTCCTAATAGACACAGAAATAACAATAATACAGTAAAAACAAATCAGTCCGAATAGCTTATAAATCCAGCATTTAAAAATAGTTTCTACTCTTGATTTCCTTCTTAAATGTATGCATTCTCAATCTTGAAACGTAGTACAACATTTACTGAGATGAAAATAGGAAATATAAACATTCTACAACATTTTACTATAGAAAAATAAGGGGAATTCAGAGTTGTGATGAAATTCAAATCTGTATAGCGCAACATAGGTGACAGCCATTCACTTACATAATAATTTACAAAAATCTAACTGAAGTAACAATAGGAGCCATGAAGATGAGTTGCAGGGAAATGGATGCCTTGTGCCACACAGAGAGCATATATCATTGTGCAAACCAGATGCGGATGATCAAGTAGGTTCATCCTACACAGGTAAGCAGTCAGTAGCACTTCAGGAAGAGTGTACAGGGTAGGATGGAAAAGTTGGAACCTCAGCTGGAAGGTGCAGAAGAAGAGGTAAGTAGTAGGCTAAGACATCAGTCTCATGTTTCTTTGCAGTAGTTCACAAAATGAATGCTATGGCCACAGTGCATAGCACAACTGTGTCTGCTGCAGAAGGCTGACAGCAGCACCACTGAACAAACACAGATAGCATACTTAAAAACCCTGTTATTTAGTGCCCATTCAGATGGACACCATATTTGCTCCATTAAAACTGTAGAAAGGGGAGTACAGGAAGGTAGAAAAGAAGGTTTAAAATAAGCTGTGTACACAATGAAGAAAAACATAGAAATGTGGCTAATAAGAGGTACAATGATCTTGCAGGAGAACAAGAGATAGCGAGAGAAAGGGAAACAGGGAGGAAAATGGGGAAAGCAGTCACTGGGGGCTGACAAACAAACAAGCAAAGAAACATGAAATGGTATAGACAAACAGAGGTTGACTAGCAGAAGTGGATGAAATGGAATAACATCTGATAAATACCAGGCAGATAAATTGCTGAGGGTGGGTATATGGGTAGCATGCAAGCTGCCGAATATCCCAGAGTGATGTTAGCGGGATATAGTACATAGTGGTTCTTGTTCCAAGTAGTAGATGGTATGAGTTACAACAAAATTTGTCGGCCCATTGTCAGGGACCAGCCACTGTAGTGAATAAACAGTTCACTGCAAGAAGGTCTGAACTACGATAACCCAGCATGTAAATGCCTGGTCAACCACCACTTCCAATGCCCACTCCAGCTGTGGTTGAACTGAGCAGGTGATTGGGATGGCCTAACTGCCTGGGATAAGCCAGAACCCTCTACTGAGAAGGCATTTCCATTATGCTAAGCTACTTCAGCCAGGGCATGGCTGGGCAGTGGAAAGTATCAATTGATTAACATATGACTCGGTGGTACCATTATATCAGCCGCGGTGGTGCAGTGGTTAGTGTTGTTGCCTCACAGCAAGAGGCTTTCTGGTTTGATCCTCAGCTGGAGCAAGAGGCTTTCTGGTTTGATTCTCAGCTGGAGCGCCTTCTGTGCAGAGTCTGCATCTCCTCCCTGTGATCAACTAAACTTTAAAAAGACATGCAGGTAGGTGTGTGTGTGTGTGTGTGTGTGTGTGTGTGTGTGTGTGTGTGCGCCTTCTCTGAAGGTTGGGTGTTGGGCTGGCAACTAGACACCATAAAATCTACTGCCAATCATAAGCGGACCAGTGATCCGCTGTGGTGACCCCTAACCGGGAAAAGCTAAAAGCCTATATATATATATATATATATATATATATATATATATATATATATATATATATATATATATATATATATATATATATATATATATATATATATATATGACACGGTGATACCATTATGGCCTGCAGAAGAGAGACAGAAATGGAAGGGAGCCATGGTGGTCGACAGATAGTACAAAATATGTAAATACAGGAGAGGAAAGAAAAATCCAATCCACCCTCCTGCTCTGAAGGTTTTTGCTGCTCCTTGTCATAGAAAGCAGCATTCTATTAATTGCTATGCCTGTGCATTAAGACAAAAGGGACATACCCAGACATTACACACAGGTATGAGGGCAATGCCAATAACAATGCAAAAGTACACCTTCACCTGTATGTGCAATGAAGAATACGCCTGAGATGCTGACCACAGCTTGCAAAATTAGTTACATTACCACATATATGTGCAATGAAGTAGTAGCCTGAGATAGTACCTGTACACTGAGACATGTTATATTCCCATGTCTATGAGCAATGATACAGAGGCATGAAAAGGTGCCCATAACCCCACAAATGCATAGGAAAGTGCCCTACCCCACAGAAAAAAAAACATGGTGCCACAACAATAGCAGACAACACCACCAGAGCATACATACAGGCAACCAGCACTGACAACATATTACATCCAAGTATCTTTCAGGGGAACCAAACTTTGTTAGGAACACTGCTCTGAAAGAGAGAAAACATAGTTTAAAACAAAAGGGTAAAACACAGTAGAAATGGGAAACATTTAAAATATCATTTGTCAGATCTTCAGGGCAAATTGTTCATCAATTCAGGGATGCCAGTAACCTTCTTCAGCTACTATACCATGTCATATGAGGCATCCACCTTACACTGCTTTAAACATCTGGCAGAAGCTTCTTATGAGGCACTGGCATCAGAAGCCATCATCACAAATAGGCAGCCAAACAAAATGTCAGGCTAATACCTTAATTATGAGTCTGAATCACATGTAGTGCACCCTTCCACTGTTACTTAAAGTAATGTGTATATATGCTCTGTCTGCATGCAAGAGTGAATGTGCACAGCATGTCAGTGGCACATAGAACATAACAATGCTGTATGTCACAGGCGTGCTTCAGTTATAACACTGCAGTTCAAAGACACTGGAGGAATCTTGCTTCATTATCCTACATTCAGTGCAAACTCATACTTATTTGTAGCTTTTCTTGCTGAGGCGTCATTTTACACATCTGAATAAGCAACAAGGAAGCAGCTGCAGTAATCAAGCAAGGGAGCAAAGAATCAACACTTTTCTGTATGAGAGAGCCCAGATGAGGCACACAGATTCCCACACTACTGTGGTAAGATATATTTTGCTATTGTCATACACATGTGAGCCTTGCCCATGAAAGGTCTCTGGTCAAAGTAATCTTACTACAGTATCAGTACTGTTCTACAATATATTTGTCTGGAGCTTTTACTTGCATATATAGATGGTTTGACTGGAATACTATATGTACATACATACGCACACACACACATCTATATCTATCAATCTATACACACACACACACACACACACACACACACACACACACACACACACACACACGCACACACGCACACACGCACACACACGTCTACTCATACACACAATATATTTCTAAAAGGCAAATGGCATGTAGATATTCCAAACATCAACCCCTGTTCCTGCAAATCAGAAATTACTGAATTGCCAAGACAAATTCTACCATGGGTCCTTCTGGGGCCAAGCACTTGTCTCAGCATTTTAGTAGTCACCTATGCAGGAGATAACCAACTTTTGTCAAACAATCCTGTGTCAGTTCATTTTCAAGAAAAGGATGCTACTATATCTGGCAGTCAGAAGATAGTGGATCATACTATAAAAAAAAATAACGTGGTAATTTTCAAAAAGACAATGGAACCAGAGAGTAGATAAAGACTGAGAAAATACTCCTGAGTTTGGACTCTGCTAGTAAAGGACAGAAGCAAAATTCACATCTGGACTTCAAATATATAAATAAAGGTGTGATAACAGTTTATTTTTAAACAAAATGGTCACAGAAAATGGCTGAATATGAAAGTAGAAATGCTTTGGGACAAGACAGCACTCATTGTAAGTTCCACAAAAAATGTAACAGCCTTATTCAGTATGGGTGTTTTATATAAACATTGTACACATTGGAGCAGCAACTGTTTACAGAAAGAAACAAGTACATGGGTGAAGCTTGATTCATAGGCATAAGTACAGAAAGCATGCTTTCCAGGTTTGCCACTGATATAAAGAGATAAATAACATCATACAAAAGAGCCTACCTCCATGACAACCTGAAATAACATGATTTCTAATTCAAAAGAAGTGCACACAATGCTGTACACGAATGTGTGTGTGTGTGTGTGTGTGTGTGTGTGTGTTAATCCTCAACAGCAGTCCCAGTCTGATCTTGAACCCAGGTCTCTTCCATCACAGATGGACACCTTGCTCAGTGTCAGTGGAAGCATACAGAGTCATATGTTTGAGAGCCAATAATGGCAGACATTTTAAAAATGCTGTTGTAAAAGTAGATAATTTACTATGTGTGATTAGTCATATCATAACTGCTGATGTCAACAGAGTAAGAGAAGCTCCTGTCCATCCAGTCACTCAATGCCAACATGCCAGGAGAAGCTTTAGACTGGGAATCCTGTACTCTGGTTTTAAATGGTAAGAGCAGATAGACAGGTTTCATAAGGATGCCTAGATATTTTTCAAGCTATTCGTAGGTTCATAGGTGTG
>NC_056745.1:307506641-307516641 GCF_019279795.1 Protopterus annectens | reverse complement strand
CCTTATTTATGAGATGTTCAAAGTAGAAGGCTTTCCTTACTACTGAGGAACTTGGTAGCTGAAGTTCAGATTGCCATCTACCTGTGTTTCCAGATCTCGCACCTCTGGGTTTGAACTTGGGGGGTGCTGTAGTACTGTAATTAGCAGGGAATTCCGCTTTTCCAAAGGGGATAATAATGCATTTTTTTGTGTTTAGTTTTAGGTTGTGGCTTTGGCACCAGTCATTTCTCTGTCAGCCCCCACCATGTAATATGTTAACGTCATTGGGAGACAGTAATTGTACCCAATTTGCAATCATCTGTGAACTTGGTAAGCCAAAGGCTATCTACTTTAGCCCTGACTTCCGAGAAATAGATTCCTAACAGTAAAGGGCCCAGCACAGATCTTTGTGGTACACCACTGGTGACGGGTCTACTGGTAGAGGTGGGGTCACCAACTTTGACATGTGTTCTGTCAGTGAGCCAACTGGCTACCCATCTAGTGATGTAAGGGTTAACTCCCAGCTGGGAGAGTTTGTCAATGATGCCTGAGTAAAGGATTGTGTCAAATGCCTTGGCTAGATCAAGATAGACTGTATGCACTGTCTTACCTTCATCCAGGGCTTTAGTGACTTTCTCAAAGAGGTCTACTAGGTTTAATAAGCATGATCTACCCTTAATGAAGCCAAACTGGATTGGGTCTAGAGTTTGACAGTCGTCTATATCATTGTTGATAAGGTCCATGATGATTCTTTTCACGGCCTTACAGATTAGTCTGGTTAGACTTATGGGTCTATAGTTCCCAGGGTTGGTTGAGCCCCCCCCCCCCCCCCCTTGTGCAAGGGGATTACTGTTGCTGTTCTCCACTCTGCTGGAATAAAGCTAGCTCTTAGGCTGTGGTTAAAGGGAATGCCAAGTGGGTCTGCTAGGTCCTGTTTTAGATTGCTTAATAAGCAACCTGGGATGTTATCTGTTCCCATTGAGGCAATGTTTTTGGCCTTGGAGAGTGCAGATATGACCTGTCCTCTAGAGATACTAAGCAGAGGACTAGTGTCAGGTATGCTTTGGGGTATGGCTGGTAGGGACAGGGGGTGAAGCTTGCGGAAAATCTGTTAGCTAGCAGGTTGGCAATTTCCTCCAGTATAGTAAGAGTAGTACCATCTACTACCAGTTTGGCACATAGCTGGGCATTCCTTTTTAGATTTCAGACATAGTTCAAAAAATACCTTATGATAATCCTTAGCTAGGGATGCTATTTTAGCTTTGTAATTAGATTTAGAGGACCTTACAAGATTTTCAATTTGTTTGTTCAAGCTGTGGAGGGAATTCTTCATCTGCTGAGTTAGTTCCCTCTTGTTCTTAGACATCAGTTTCTTCCTTTTATTATATAACCTGTTTATACTTGATGTCCATCAGGGTGGCTTGTCTTTTTTTGGGGAAGACCTGGTTTTAATCCGGTTAGGTACAGCCAAGTCTATACAGTTGCTTAAGTGTTTATAAAGGGCATTTGTGTACACCTCTGCATACGAGTCATTGTTGTCTGTGACTGCAGGGGGTATAAAACGTTTTATAACATTGCTTAGTAGACTCTAGTTTGCTTTGGAAGAGTTTTTTAGTTTTTTTGCCCCTGTGGTGGTGACAGATTCAATAGTTACTTTGAATGAGACACAAAAAAACAGTAAATGCACCACAATTTCACTAAAACCAAGTCCAAAGTACTCAGGAAAGATATCACCAGCAACACAGATCCAGCTGAAGCAGTTTTAATAAAAAAAATAATAACACTCACATAAACGCATACACTTTAAAACAACAGCATTTTTGTTTCTACCAAGCAGACTTCATCAGATGTGGCTGGACAACTACAGTGATGCTTTTATACCCTTATAAAACACAAGTTAACCAATAAAATTGAACAAATGATTAAACAGCTAATTATCAAATTTATGAATATTCATGATATTATGGATTTTCTAGACAGTGTAAAACGTTTACATGAAAAAATATATATAACATTTTATTAAAAAAAAATAAATATTCAAATCATGAATTCTAGAATGGTTTAAAACATACTTCAAAATGTATAAAATGTACATGATTGATTTGTTTAATCTTAAAATAAAGGAGGTTTACATAAAAACTTTGCATGGTGAAAAGCTGAAAAGCAGAATTATAATGATCAGCCTCCCCCTAGTGGCCAAAACTTTAATCACACTTTCAATTAAAAACATTTAATCCAGCAAGAATCCAGAGCATCTCAAGTTTTACTTACGTTTAAATAAAAATATAAGTGAGTTTGTTTAAAATTGAACTTCATAATTTAGCTGCTTTCATCTTCAATACAGGGGCTAGGGACACATTCTCATTTAAACCAGGTGGAGTGGTGGCTTGTAAAGTTATCTGCCACCATAGCTCCCTATACTCCACCCTTTCTTCCCATTTCCCCCCTCTTGCTTTTTTTTTTCACTCCTTCCAACACAAAAAAAGTAAACTTTGCTTTGGTGCATTCTAGTGAGTGCTTAAAGAGAGCATTAGTTTCTTTCTTGTTCTGTATATCATAGCAGTGTTCATGTATCCTTCTTTTCAATTTTCGTTCAGTTTTACCTATATAGAAGGGTTGGCACTCTTCACACACTGCTAAATATACTAATCTACTGGATTCACAGTTAAAAAATTCCTTGCTGATTCACACTATATTTCTACTACTTAAAAACAATTCTACTTTATTAATGATATACCTACATTGTTGGCAGCGGCCACACTTATAGGTGGCCTTCTTTCTTGAGCTGTATGATTTGCAATCATAACCTGTTAGTATGTGCTCTCGACATGGATGAGGTAACTTCCATGGCATCCATGTCTCAAACACATAATAACATGGCTACAATCAGAGGTGCGATCATAACCCTCTAAGAAATGCATGGAGCGTGGTGATTACACTTTGATATCCAGAAAAAGACAAATCAGTTAAGCGCTACTAAAGTGTGAGACCCGATCTTAACAAATGTTAAACATCCCCTGCTTAACTTGTAAAGGTCAGGTCTCATGCTAGGTAGTCAAATCTGCCAGTACTGACCAGCAAAGACAGTGGTTGATTAAAAACAACAGATTGTTTCTACCTGTTGTCTAACTCTATATAGGTAATATGTCCCTGACTTACTATTATAAACTTAGAAAGTAGCTAGACTAGCAGGATGTGTGTTTACCTGCATATTCTGAATAATAACAAGTCTGAAACTGAAATGTCTGTCATTATTTAGTGACTTCAATCCTTAGATATTTGTCTGAAAGCTAAAGATTATGTGAGGAGCAGACCGGACATATGAGGCAAAAACCTTGACAGTTAAGAGGCATGGCAAGGTAAGTGTAAACAGAAAAGACTGTGCTACACTGTGTTTCAGACAGCATTTGCTAAGTGCTTCATGACTTTGATAGCTGGCTTTTTTTGTTCTGCTACTAGTAGTACATAGATCAGATAAAGCTCCATGCACTAAAAAGAATTATGATCTGGTCTCCCATCATAACTTTTAAGTATATGTTTGTGACATGGATGCCAAGATTCACCTTCCAAGTTTTGCCTGGCATTCATGTCTTG
This sequence comes from Protopterus annectens, assembly GCF_019279795.1. NCBI lineage: Eukaryota > Metazoa > Chordata > Ceratodontiformes > Protopteridae > Protopterus > Protopterus annectens. The sequence continues at coordinate 307,513,068 of NC_056745.1, read as the reverse complement.
AACACATAATAAGCAGGTTATGATTAGCGATCCAATCATAATCCTTTATATTATCATCTAGATCTGTGGGTCACAGAGATAAAACCTGATTATGATGCAGTTCACCAAAATGTGATTAGCAGCCCAGGTACTAAGAGAGCTTGCAAGGAATACAGAGGCATGATAAAAATATTCCTCCTTGATTGTCTCTCAGGGTGAAGGGATTGATCATAAATGTCCAGGGTGCACACTCCATGTTCGAATCTCTGGTAGAAACTGAAGTGTATGCATATGTACTTTTTAATGGGGGGTGCAGCTTTGAGGGTTGTGCCCAGCATTTGTGAGTATTAACGGTATGAATGAAGTCTGGCTTACTGTTGACAAGAAAACGGGAACAAAGACAAACTGAACAACCCCCTTCTCAGCTAGTTTCAATGATATGTTACAGTAACTCCTCAGTACTGATAATCAGTACTCAGGCAGGCCAGAGCAAAGCTACAACTTGGCAAGTTCTTGCAAGGAAATAATTCTATTACCGGATTTATAGGGAATGACAGCAGCTAAAGTTTCATGAATTTTCTGTGAAATATGCTTTAGCTATTTTAATCACCTAAAGGAAAGTGGCCCAGCTACTCATACCATCAGTAATCATAAGATATTACCAGTTCAAATCAGAACATAGGACAAGATGCAATCAGAAAAATGGTGGGGGGGTGTACTATCAAGAAAAGAGTGAAGGAGTTAACTACTGCATCCCAAACAATTGTACCATAGTATTTCTTTCTTTCTTTCTTTCCTCCTTCTTTCTTCATTTTGTTATTCCTCAACTATAGAAAAAAAACCCACAAACCATGAATTGTAAAAACAAGTGGAAGTCCCTGCCAGTATACCCTGAACCACTGCAAAATCAAGACACCTCATCTAGCTTTATAATGCACATCGAAGTTATACTGTTTTATAAAACGTTTTGATGGCAGACCAGGCCTCAGCTTCACCAATGTCAGGAATGTAGACACCACTAAAGAAAGCTGCATTAGAATGAGTTCTATTTTGCTCATAAATGGATTTGTTTATAGCACATTAACCAAAAAGAATATAGCTAGAAAGCCAGTGATTTGCTTAGAAATTGCTGTGGCTACCTTATATAAGGAAAGGAAGCCAAAAGTGAGTTAGACATTAAAGAAGACCATGTCCTAAAATGTAGGTCCATAGCCCTTTGTTAGGACTGAGAGCATGCAAATTCCTCTCATTCAAGTTCTGTGGGAGTGCACAGCAAGTGAATTTTCAGAGTAAGAGCAATGTCTGACATAAACTTGGGTCTAAAAGAGGCATCAATTGTAAGTGTAACTGTGTCTTTAATAGGTTACAGTATCTGAATGGGTTCAGAAGCCATAAGACTTTGGAGTCAAGAAACCCTCCTGTCTGAAGTGATTGCTACCAGCAAAATCATTTTATTTATTTATTTATTTGTCATTTCTTTACCAGGAAAATCAGACTGGGCCAAAAAGTGCCCATTTTTAGTGGAGGCCTGGGAAGAAATGCTCCATTACCACAATCTATCAAAAGTCAGTAACAGATATTTTAAATCACAAAGTATCATGCAACACTAAAAAACACAGGAGTGAAAAACATTATAATGAGAAAAACATGGAACATATGTTTCATAGCAGCATGCAATGAAAAACAATAACATGAACTGAAGAAAATATGTGAGGAAAATTCATTAATAATATTTTAGTAAGTGATAACTGAGACCTGAGATAATTCTAATAAGATATTTAAAAGAGATGTTAGAAATTACATGATTAGAGACAGTGAGGGGAAATGGATGTCTTAATATGACAGAGGTTGTTCATATTAGGGTTATAGAAGGAAGTATGGATGGAGAGAAAAGGAGATTAGAAGAGTGCAGGGTAGGGTGTCTTCAGGTAGTTTAGGTGATTAGGGAGGAAAGAAAAAGAGGAAAGGTCTGCAGAGAAAAAGTAGATATTATAATGTAGCGGGAAAAAAGAGAAGAAAGTAGTAGAGTAGGAAGTTCGAAGGATTGTGAGGTGTGAGTTAGGTTGATGGAGGTTGAGTGAAGTATAGTGAGTAAGTTCAACCAGGACTGGTGCAGGAACAGGTCCATGATTTTGTAAAGTATTCTTTTAGGTAGCAATTAAAGGTGGATAGGTTAGAAATAGTTCTGGTGATTAGAAGCATGGAGTTTCATTTTTTGCTACTGAGTACTTGTATAGGCTTTGTCCGAGGGATTTATTTGATTTATTTATGGTGAAAAGTTGCTTGTCTTTTGATTTGAGAGTGCTTTTCATAGATTCATACATTGTTACTAGTCTAATGATCTAGGGGGCCTTTCTAAGCTTAGGCAAGTTTTACCTGAAAGAATAATGATGCCCTGTATCCAATAAGGACAATGAGGGCCAGGCAGTTATATGCTACCTCTGTCCATAAGGGATGTGGGTGCCAGCCCTGGTACAAATTTCCTTTTCCTCATCCACTGGTCTAGGTTGCTCTTAAACTGGGTAATAGACAAACTCAGCTTCACATGGATGGGAAGTCTGTTTCATAGAAGGCAGTCTCTGGGACACATATCTGTCTCTTCAGCATGTTCTGAGTCAAAGACAAAACAGAGACCTTGTATTTCTGGCACTGTTTGACTTACAAACACAGGATATTCATAAGTGTGGGGTTTGTGGATGCCTTGTAAGCCAGGCATAGATTACCTCAGCAATCTATAGGAGATTAAGTAGAGGGAAAGGGCTTTAAGGTGCTCTGCATAAGGCAGGTTTGTTGTCTTGCATTCTTTTTGTAAGGAACCTCTGAGGTCGCTCTAGTTTCTGCATATTCCTGGTCAGGTACATATCAAAGGGAGCACTATATTCTATAATTTGTCTGATAATGTTAGAGTACAGTGGGATAATGATCTCTTTGGATCTAAATGCCATGCCCTTACTTATGAGTTGCGCAATATAAAAAGATTTCCTCACCACTGTGGCCATGTGGTGAATGAAGGAAAAGTTACTGTCTACATGCCTTGGGGACATCACTAGTGACTGGCCTCTTCGAGGAGGTGGCCTTGCCTCTTTTGACCTCCTTGGTCCTACTAGTGAGCCAGGGAAATAAATGTTGATTAAAGGGATAAGACATGGGCAGACTAATGGTTTGTGCATGATTTTATTTATTGTTATAAGTTGAATGTGAGAGAGGTGGAGGAGGAGTTACACCCAGCTAAGGGTATGCAAAGCTTCACATTGATGGGTAAAGGAAATTTAATTAGTAGCAAACTTAGCAATTTTGTTGTAGCAGCTTTCAAGTTTGTTTTTATAGATGATTTTAAAATGGTTAGAATTGGGGATCTATAAAGTTGGGAGGGCACAGGGTAGGTAATGGCTAGAGGAAATTTTGTGGGTGTGCTCAGAAAATGTATGTTTCTTTTTAACATGATTTTTGATGGATTTTCTTGATATTGCTTTGGATGTGGAGGTCAGATTTAAGATTCTCATCTGTTATGACTCCACATAGTTTGATATGGTGAACTAATTCAATTTCAGTGTCATTTGCTGAAAAGATTTTGAAGGATGCTTTGTTAGGAGTGTGAGTGTTTGGGGTAATGAGGATAGATTAAGAGTTGGGCTTTCGTAAGCTGGGTTTCAATGAAGATGACAGCTTGTTAAATGATTTCTTGGAGGTGAGTTAAGGTGTTTGAAGTGCAGATGATGATAGAGTCATCTACATACTGAATCAAGGTGCCTTCACAAGAAGATGAATGTAGGTTATTGATAAAAATATTGAACAGTAGAGGGCTAAGGATGGATCCCTGTGGGACTCCCGTGGAAATGGGAAGGTATGCAGAGATGGACCTTGCCATTTTACAGTGAGATAGTGGAGATGGAAATTTGAAATGTCAGTGGAATTACCTTCTTTATGTAAAGGGATAATATCTGCCATTTTCCATAAGTTTGAGACACATGATTCTGTAACATCTGTTAGTAAGAATGTTGATTGGGCATGCTATTGCATCTGCAGCTAGATTTAGATATTATAGGGGAAGGTTGTCAGCTGAGGGAGAACGATGTTTTAGTTTATGTAAAAGCTTTTTTATGAGAGTTACAGAAAATGGTTGAAAGGTAGAGTGTATGGAGTTGTCTATGTGTGTATTGGAGAGGTTTCAGTTGGTGAGTTTTGTGAAGGCGATGTGCTATGGTCTTAGATGGGGGAAATTAGCTGCATGGAAAGGATTGTGTTAGGTGAGTTGAGGTTAGATTAGCTATGCATTCTATGAAATATGTACTGAAATAGGTAGCTATTTGAAGACGGAGAATATCTGGGTATGGGCTAGGCTCCTATTTTGTACCTGAGTCAATGAGAAAGGATGTAGAAGATCAGAATTTTTAGGGTTGTTTTTATGGCTATCTTATTGACGAGTATAATAAGAGTTTTTCAGTTTTTCTCTATTAACTTGTTTCTTGACTCTTTTTCATAGATGTCTAAATAGTTGCAGATTTTTGTCATTTTTATCCTTTTGCCTGTTAATCCATGCTTTGTCTCCGTCTTTCATAAGGAGTTTGCACTGGTTGGGGAGCCACAGACTATGGCTGCTTTTAATTCTTATTGTACGCTGTGGGGCTAAGGTGTTAGGAACAGGTAGAAATGCTGCACTGAAGAATTTAACTACATCATTTAAAGGGAATATTTGTAGGATGGACCATTTAACTGCTTTCCTAACTTCAGTGAAAGACTATTTGGAGAAACTGGAGAGATTACGGGTAGTTTTGCGCTTATGATTCTTTGTTAGTTATGCAATATTCCAATGGGTATAAGCTAGTAGGTATCTGGGAGGGTACCTGAGGAGGTAAAATTAGATGGGTTGGTAACTAAAATTCAGTCCAAGACAGATTGTTGGGAATTATGTTTGCCTTATCTTGTTGAGGTATTAATAAATTGAATGAATCCAAAGAGATTCATGCTGTTGGCTGCTGAATTTGCATATAAAGACTGCCAGTCAATGTTTACATCACCCAGGAGGATAATTTCATTTTGATTGTATCTGCTGTTCAGGACAGCATGTTTTTAAGTATTGGAATGTTCTATCCTGGGGATATATGGCACAGCAAAATGTTCATGGCTCTATTAAGTTTTAGGAATGATATTAGGATTTCTGCCTTTCCAAATTGTTGGATTGTGCCAGTAGAGGGAGTTACTGTGAACATATTTGTGAAGATTATAGTAATTTCACCATCTTTTTATGTGTTCTATCAGGCCTACTAATATTATGGCCACAGGTAGTATTTAAGCTTCTATTATTTCAGGTTTTAACCAGGTCTCTGTAGTGGCTAGGATATCTGGGTTGTGTTGAGTCATCCAGGCATGAAAATCAATGATTTCTTGCATATGCTTCTCAGGTTTAGAGTGAATATTTTTAAACTTTTTGGGTGTATTCCTTGGATCGGGGTTTGATTGGGACCTGGCATGGGGTGGATGTTACCACACTAATGGATGATGGCAAAAGATGGTTTGTTTATTGTGGCATGTTAGTAGAAATGGGTAGAAGTATTACCTTGACATTGGAACTGGCATTTTTTATTTAATTAATTGATCTGATTGTAGTGGATGTCTTTGTAAATACTTTAGTTGTTTTGTTGAATATTATAATAATACCTATTTTTAATTACTTGTATAAAATTGTTATGATATTTCTCTTATATGTTAAAACAATAAACCTGTTTTGAAAAAAGGAACTGGCATTTTTTAGTATTTTGGGTTACAACAAAGGAATGGAGTTATGGGAAATAAGCATGAAGAAATGTATGAGTAGCTAAAGGAAAGATAGTTGATAAGTGAGGATGAAGTAATGACTGATGTGTGCTTATTTATTATTGCCACTGGTGAGGATGTTAGGAATGAGAAGAGAAAAACAAACAAGATGATACAGGAGGGTGACAGCATGCTTAGTCTTGTAAAACCCTTGTAGTATGGTGAGGTGAGTTAATGAGCAGTGATAACTGTGTGGAGAAAATGTAGGTTTTGATGTGGATGGATATTTGAAAAGAAAGTTAGAACAGAAGTGTGTGGAGATGATATAATGAGAATGGTTTGTGACTGGATAATGCAGTTAGGCACAAGATAGGAAGATGAGTTGAGGAGGCGGTGTGAACAGAGGTATCAGCTTAGATTTAGTGGGGGTTGGTGGGAATTGGGAAAGGGTAGGGAAACTAAGTGGGCTACTCCTTGGTGGAGTAAGTACCAGGAAAACAATCTGTAAAACTGCAGTGAGTCAGAAAGCAAATCAATTCCTGATAACCTTAGAGGAGTAACACAAGCTTCTATATTATTAAGATACATCTAAATTATCAGCAACAGGCAGTTTAGCAGAGGGTTTAGCTTGAAATGAATATAAGAAAAGTAGGTAGGGGCTGCAACTTATGCCCTGGTTAATGCACTGTATTTT
>NC_056745.1:307496641-307501641 GCF_019279795.1 Protopterus annectens | reverse complement strand
AGTCTCCCACCAAGCTTCTAGGAGCTATTATTGATGACCAACTTAAATTTGATCTACATATCACCTACAACATTAAAAAACACCAAAAACTCAGACTTCTGTATCGTAATATAACATTTCTCACTACTAGTTCTAAAATCTCACTATCCCATGCTTACCTCAATCTTAGCCTCTTCTATCGCTCTCAAATTCTCACAAACCTACAATCCTCTCTCCTGTCCAAACTAGAATCTACTTACAACAAAATTTCTAGAGTCACAGCAAGTCAAACCTACCAGTCTCACTACTGTCTTGCCCTCAAAAGCTTAAACTGGTTAGAATTTATCCACCAACTTCTCCTATCTCAGCTTCAGATCATACACTCTATTCTGTACCAGCCCTCCTCTTGCCCTGACCTGGCGTCAATGATCTCCTACTATACCCCCTAGATCTCTCTGAAGTTCTAAATAAAACCTCCTTACTATCTGCAAACCTAAAAGCAAAATTGGGCAAAACTTGTATAGATACTCTCCTGCCCAAGCCTGGAATAAACTTCCACTAACACATTAGAAATATTACTCTCCCACAGAGTTTCAAGACTGCTCTCAAAAACCTTCTATACAGTACTTGGCTTTGTCACTGTTCCCACCCACCAGGACAGGCTCCTATCTCCCTCATTTCCTTCCTCTCATCCATCCTACTCTTCTTTCTCTCATATCTACTTATCATCTTGAATTTCCATTCTCTACTCCTACTAACAATAACTTCATTGTCTACTCTCTAATCTCTACTCGCCTAACCACATACACCTCCTTTCCTAGTACTGTATAAATATTTCTCTTATTTTGAACCCATGTACAACTTCTGATACTGTTAGGTGCATATATTTGATACTGTACCAATCAAAGTGCCATGGCATATGCTTGTATATAATTATTGATGTACAAATGAGCACATCCTGACTTTGTTCTTACTGTCCGACTCCTGTGTCTGCTACTGTCCCACTCAAAGTGCCATGGTATATGGCTGTATATAACGTCTGATGAACTACAGAGTGAACTGGCATCTCACCTGTGTGCCCTGTTCAGTCACAGCCTCACCTCAGGCTTTGTCCCTACCGAATGGCGCACTTCTACACTCATCCCTCTCCACAAAGGAGAAGCGACTACAGACCCTGGGAACTATCTCCCCATTAGCCTGAGGAGTCTGATATGTAAAGCTATGGAGTGCATCATCATGGACCTGATTAACAAAGATATAGGAAATCTCTAAACTCTGGATCTCACACAGTTTGGTTTTGTGAAGGGTAGCTCATGCTTGCTCAACTTGGTCAACTTCTTTGAGTCAGTCAACAGAGCTGTGGACGAAGGCAAGGTGGTTCATACAGCCTACCTTGATTTGGTCAAGTAATTTGATACCATTCCCTATTCAGGAATCATACAAAAACTCACTAAGCTAGGCATCAACCACTATATCACTAGGTGGGTTTCAAACCCACTCACAGACAGAACCCACAGTGTGAAAGTAGCGGACTCCAAGTCAGACTGCCGACCAGTCATGAGTGGAGTCCCACAGGGTTCGATCTTGGGTTCTCTCCTGTTTGGTATCTAAATCTCTGAAGTCCAGGCCAACACAAAGGGTCAATAGCTGACAAAGTTCACAGACGATTGCAAGCTGGGAGCTATTATTAACTCCCCAAGTGATGTTGCCATCCTACAGAAAGGCCTCACTGAGACCAATGACTGGTGTCAGAACCATGGCCTTAAGCTAAATGCCAAAAAATGTGTCATCATACCCTTTGGGAAAAACCTGTTTCCCATGAATTACCACATCGATGGTAGTCCACTAACACAGAAGGTGTTATAAGAGATCTGGAGACACAGGTTGACAGAAGCCTCTCTTTTGATCACCACATTGCCACTGTGGTCAGAAAGTCCTTCTATATGGCACATCTCATTACTAAGGGTTTTGCATCCAGGAGGAAAGAGGTCACTGTCTCCCTCTACTCTTTCCTCATTAGGCCAATCATCGAGTACAATTCCCCATTTGGCACGTACCTCACTAGAAACCTGCAACAATTGGAGAGGCCACAAAAGTACCTCACAAAGAGGATCCTAGGCCTTAAACACTTGTCCTATATGGGCAGACTCAAAAAACTCCAATTATTCTGTCTCATATCACCTACTTAGAGGCAACCTCTGCTTGACATGCAAAACCATGTCTGATCCAGCTCTGTTAGAAATGCTACATCTAAAGAAATCCCAATCCCTCCACACCACATGCTCGAGTGACCTCAACCTCATTACAACAATCAAAAAAATGTGCTGGAGGGACAGGTTCATAACCCAGAGACTGCCCTTGCTATGGAATAGACTTCCCATATATGTCAAACAGAGCACCTCACTGGCCCTCTTCAAGAGAAACCTTGATGTGTGGATGGGAAATAGAAAATTCACCCCGGGGATCACTCCAGTGGCTCTACTTGACAGAGGGACTGGGAACTAAGTTCGGGTAGCATGATGTCAGGGTAATCCTATGGGCTAGGTTTGTAAAAGGTCCAGGGCCATTAGCCTAGTACACACCTATGAACCTATGAACAAAGGTTTCCACTTAGGACTTGTTTTTACTGTTTGTGTGTAAACTTTGTTATACTAGTTACACAATTAATTTATACACTTTGGACTTGTTATACTATTTGTTTGGATCAATTGTGGAGCTTTTCTCCCCAGGCCTCCGGTGAAAAAGGGCTTTTGCTCAGTTGGACTATCCCAGTCAACAGATGTCAAACAAACAAATAATAATAAATATACATTGGTCCATTTCTGAATCTCGAAATACTGAAATTTGACCAGAATACCTAATGGACACAAACATAAAAATACACAATACTGAAAAGCCAAAATAACGAAAAAATAAAACAAGACTAAACATCCATCCTTCCCTAAAATAAACAGAAACATAAGGCTAAAACTCAACAAAAATAACACTAACAAACATTTTTGCAGAGGGGGCAAGCCCCGCCTGCACCCGTTCCCCTGCTACTTATATATACATATATACTAACTCCAAGATTGCACTAACATGCACAAAAAAAAATATGTTTACATGCCCTACACTCCCATTGCACACTGTCATACTCACACTAGCTAATAACCACACACACATTACACACATACAAAAATCACCTGTGTCAGCAATAACACACACACTTTAACCTACCTACCCCAAATTACTCCTACAACTCCCCAAAAAAAGTAAAATGAAAAATTCCTAACCAAAACCCCTAAAAAGTAAACATTTATCTGAATCTCCACAAATAAGAACACAACGGCCACTATGTACACATCCCAGACCAAACTGCATCTTAAAGAGACAGTAAAACATAGCACATGCACCACAACACAACTACTGCGGATTTGGGAAACTCAGATTCATTAAAGTGTAGTTTCGAATAACTGTACTTTTAACATTCTGGTCTCAAAATACTGAAATTCGATATTTCAGTATTTCAAGATTCAGGAGTGGACCCACACACACACACACACACACACACACACACACACACACACACACATATATATATATATATATATATATATATATATATATATATATATATACATACATGTATATATAAATGGGTCCTATTTATTTTATCGGCAGCACGGTTCATTGAACCGTATTTTGCCGAAATTACTTTAGCGAAAGTGCATTTTGTCAAACATGCACTTTCGCTAAAGTAAACAAATAAAAAGGAAAACATGCAGTTTGCATGTTGCCTTAGTTGTACATCACCGTATAATGTTGATGTACAATTAAGGAAAGTTTTGCTGAGATCGTAGTATAGCGGGTGTAAGAGAATATTCCCTTTTTCCCACTGTAGCACGATCTCGGAGTAAGAATATTAAAGTAGGGAGGATGTGGGAGGCTTGCCCCCCCACATGAGGGGTGCAGGGGGGCTTGCCCCCCTGCATTACATTGTTTAGTGTGTTAGTTTACTTTTTTTAGTTAGTTTTTGTTTTTTTATTCCGCGAAAGTGCATTTTTGATGGAATGCAATTTCGCGGAAGTAAGTTCGAAGAGTATGTTTCAATGAACCGTACTTTCATTTTAAAAACGTAGATCCCTATATCTATATCTATACATATATCTATATCAGGATAAATACAGCAATGCACATGACTAAAGGTCGGTCTGTCACAAAGCATAAAACAGGTAAAACCAAAACAGTCCGACCACGAAGGCTAAGTACATAAAACCATACTTAAATAAAAATAAAAAATGATAGGATAAGCGCTTTCACACATGGTGCGTCATCAGATCCTGTTAACTCAAAAAACTAACTACTGTTTAAAAGGAAGAATAACCTAGCAAGACCATAATAATTTAATGAGGCAAGGAATGAGTTTTTAAAGCAGGTTTTAAAGGTATAGTGACATTCAAACCGGGTAATCTATGTGCCTGTAAGGCAGCTGTCCATTTCATTTTTGCCAATTCAGTTTTGTTGACGATATCCCCACCCCTAACATTACCTTTAATAATTTCAATAACAGTAAAGTTAAATGAATGTCCATCATTAAACCTAACATGTTTATGTAGGGCATTTAGAGAATTATTTCTCCTAATATCTCCTAGGTGTTGTAGCCAAGTTCTTTAAGCATCTTGTTGGTCTTGCCTACACAGAAAGCTTGACAGGCATTACACCTAGCCAGGAATACAAGGTTGGATATTTAATATATATATATATATATATATATATATATATATATATATATATATGTATATATATATATATATATATATATATATATATATATATATATATATAGTCTACATGGTCGACATTTCAGAAAGTCGACTTTCATATGGTCGAGACCATATGATCGACTTTCAGAATGCCGACCATGTAAAATAAACATAAAAACACAACAAACACTTACCTTAAACTGTTAGCAGGGGGCTACGCCCCTGATAAAAACGCTCACAGTCTCATCAACAGAAAAAAACACAGACAGCAAGCTT